>NC_052316.1:48926449-48988165 GCF_016432855.1 Salvelinus namaycush | reverse complement strand
GTCTGGGTCTAGTAGTGGTTGGAGGGTTAGGGGGTCAGAGGTCAGGGGGTTACCTGAACATGGCGTTGTTTCAACAGGGTCTCGTAGCGGTTGGACGCGGGCCAGGGGATGTTAGCTCCCTGGTTCTTACAGTCCGCTCTCAGACGCTTGTCCAGCAGCAGACTGAAGAGAAAAGAAACACACACACCATATAAACAACAAGACAACGAGAGAGACCCTACTTCAGACAAGTTAAACAGGCCGGGCAGAAGGGGACAGAAGTTAAAGGGCAATCTCCTGTAAAGGCTGAGGGAAACACAACCACTCACACCTCTGGAAGTAACGCACAAGATTTTGATCCAAAAATAAGTCATCAATGGAGGAGCATGTTTGATGAACATGAGGAGAAAAGGAACTGTCTATCTGTAGGGTGTAGGAAACACCAAGCCTCACACACCAGGCCTCACACACCAGGCCTCACACACCAGGCCTCACACACCAGGCCTCACACACCAGGCCTCACACACCAGGCCTCACACACCAGGCCTCACACACAGCCAATTTCAGAAGAAAAGATTGAGTAAGGAGGACACATGTAGATGGGCCAGTATTGAATAAGGAGGACACACGTAGATGGGCCAGTATTGAATAAGGAGGACACACGTAGATGGGCCAGTATTGAATAAGGAGGACACGTGTAGATGGGCCAGTATTGAATAAGGAGGACACGTGTAGATGGGCCAGTATTGAATAAGGAGGACACGTGTAGATGGGCCAGTATTGAATAAGGAGGACACACGTAGATGGGCCAGTATTGAATAAGGAGGACACGTGTAGATGGGCCAGTATTGAATAAGGAGGACACACGTAGATGGGCCAGTATTGAATAAGGAGGACACGTGTAGATGGGCCAGTATTGAATAAGGAGGACACACGTAGATGGGCCAGTATTGAATAAGGAGGACACGTGTAGATGGGCCAGTATTGAATAAGGAGGACACACGTAGATGGGCCAGTATTGAATAAGGAGGACACACGTAGATGGGCCAGTATTGAATAAGGAGGACACACGTAGATGGGCCAGTATTGAATAAGGAGGAAACACGTAGATGGGCCAGTATTGAATAAGGAGGACACACGTAGATGGGCCAGTATTGAATAAGGAGGAAACACGTAGATGGGCCAGTATTGAATAAGGAGGACACATGTAGAAGGGCCAGTTGTAGTTGTTTGGCCTGCCCAAAAGCTGCTCTCTGCCTGGACACAGTGGGGGACTAGTCCTGGTAGATGGAGAAGCTTTGTCCCTGAAAGCTGCTCTCTGCCTGGACACAGTGGGGGACTAGTCCTGGTAGATGGAGAAGCTTGTCCCTGAAAGCTGCTCTCTGCCGGACACAGTGGGGGACTAGTCTGGTAGATGGAGAAGCTTTGTCCCTGAAAGCTGCTCCGCTGCTGGACACAGTGGGGGACTAGTCCTGGTAGATGGAGAAGCTTTGTCCCTGAAAGCTGCTCTCTGCCTGGACACAGTGGGGGACTAGTCTGGTAGATGGAGAAGCTCTGTCCCTGAAAGCTGCTCTCTGCCTGGACACAGTGGGGGACTAGTCCTGGTAGATGGAGAAGCTTTGTCCCTGAAAGCTGCTCTCTGCCTGGACACAGTGGGGGACTAGTCCTGGTAGATGGAGAAGCTTTGTCCCTGAAAGCTGCTCTCTGCCTGGACACAGTGGGGGACTAGTCCTGGTATAGGAGAAGCTCTGTCCCTGAAAGCTGCTCTTGCTGGACACAGTGGGGGACTAGTCCTGGTAGATGGAGAAGCTTTGTCCCTGAAAGCTGCTCTCTGCCTGGACACAGTGGGGGACTAGTCCTGGTAGATGGAGAAGCTCTGTCCCTGAAAGCTGCTCTCTGCCTGGACACAGTGGGGGACTAGTCCTGGTAGATGGAGAAGCTTGTCCCTGAAAGCTGCTCTCTGCCTGGACACATGGGGGACTAGTCCTGGTAGATGGAGAAGCTTTGTCCCGAAGCTGCTCTCTGCCTGGACACAGTGGGGGACTAGTCCTGGTAGATGGAGAAGCTTTGTCCCTGAAAGCTGCTCTCTGCCTGGACAGGGGGACTAGTCCTGGGTAGATGGAGAAGCTTTGTCCCTGAAAGCTGCTCTCTGCCTGGACACAGTGGGGACTAGTCCTGGTAGATGGAGAAGCTTTGTCCCTGAAAGCTGCTCTCTGCCTGGACACAGTGGGGGACTAGTCCTGGTAGTGGAGAAGCTTTGTCCCTGAAAGCTGCTCTCTGCCTGGAACAGTGGGGGATAGTCTGGTAGATGGAGAAGCTTTGTCCCTGAAAGTGCTCTCTGCCGGACACAGTGGGGGACTAGTCCTGGTAGATGGAGAAGCTTTGTCCCTGAAAGCTGCTCTCTGCCTGGACACAGTGGGGGACTAGTCCTGGTAGATGGAGAAGCTTTGTCCCTGAAAGCTG
Source organism: Salvelinus namaycush (assembly GCF_016432855.1). Classification (NCBI taxonomy): domain Eukaryota; kingdom Metazoa; phylum Chordata; class Actinopteri; order Salmoniformes; family Salmonidae; genus Salvelinus; species Salvelinus namaycush. Next base: position 48,985,723 of record NC_052316.1, on the reverse strand, counting down.
CTCTCTGCCTGGACACAGTGGGGGACTAGTCCTGGTAGATGGAGAAGCTTTGTCTCTGAAAGCTGCTCCTGCCTGGACACAGGGGGGACTAGTCCTGGTAGATGGAGAAGCTTTGTCCCTGAAAGCTGCTCTCGCTGGACACAGTGGGGGACTAGTCCTGGTAGATGGAGAAGCTTTGTCCTGAAAGCTGCTCTCTGCTGGACACAGTGGGGGACTAGTCCTGGTAGATGGAGAAGCTCTGTCCCTGAAAGCTGCTCTCTGCCTGGACACAGTGGGGGACTAGTCCTGGTAGATGGAGAAGCTTTGTCCCTGAAAGCTGCTCTCTGCCTGGACACAGTGGGGGACTAGTCCTGGTAGATGGAGAAGCTTTGTCCCTGAAAGCTGCTCTCTGCCTGGACACAGTGGGGGACTAGTCCTGGTAGATGGAGAAGCCTGTCCCTGAAAGCTGCTCTTGCCTGGACACAGTGGGGGACTAGTCCTGGTAGATGGAGAAGCTTTGTCCCTGAAAGCTGCTCTCTGCCTGGACACAGTGGGGGACTAGTCCTGGTAGATGGAGAAGCTTTGTCCCTGAAAGCTGCTCTCTGCCTGGACACAGTGGGGGACTAGTCCTGGTAGAGGAGAAGTTGTCCCTGAAAGCGCTCTCTGCCGGACACAGTGGGGGAAGTCCTGGTAGATGGAGAAGCTCTGTCCCTGAAAGCTGCTCTCTGCCTGGACACAGTGGGGGACTAGTCCTGGTAGATGGAGAAGCTCTGTCCCTGAAAGCTGCTCTCTGCCTGGACACAGTGGGGGACTAGTCCTGGTAGATGGAGAAGCTTTGTCTCTGAAAGCTCAGAGTGGTATTGCAGGCTCAGAGAATCTCCATCTTCTCATGGAAAAAGTGCACTCGAAGAATGATGTCACGGGGCCTCTCGGGGATTTGGGTGCCGTGACCGGTGGGGGCACAATCAATCACAGGCTTCTAATCCATGGCGAGAATATCCTTCAGCAGACCCGGAAGCTACATCTGTGGCTCCAGGCATTTCCGTTGACTCTGGGACCGATACCAGTATCAGGTTATTGCGGCGAGAAAATCCCTCTAAGCTCACACACCTGTACCTATTTCAGATCAGGTCGGAGACACTGGTAGTCAGGTCGGAGACACTGGTAGTCAGGTCGGAGACACTGGTAGTCAGGTCGGAGACACTGGTAGTCAGGTCGGAGACACAGGTAGATCCACAGCCAGGTTTTTCATGTCAGGTCAGAGACATTGGTAGATCCACAGCCAGGTTTTTCATGTCAGGTCAGAGACACAGGTAGATCCACAGCCAGGTTTTTCATGTCAGGTCAGAGACATTGGTAGTCAGGTCAGAGACATTGGTAGATCCACAGCCAGGTTTTTCATGTCAGGTCAGAGACACAGGTAGATCCACAGCCAGGTTTTTCATGTCAGGTCAGAGACACTGGTAGATCCACAGCCAGGTTTTTCATGTCAGGTCAGAGACATTGGTAGTCAGGTCAGAGACACTGGTAGATCCACAGCCAGGTTTTTCATGTCAGGTCAGAGACATTGGTAGATCCACAAGTATATAGAAACTACAAAGGATAACCTTTGCTGTTAAGCTGGGATGGACAACTTGGATGGGGGATGGGGCAACACTTGGATGGGGCAACACTTGGATGGGGGATGGGGCAACACTTGGATGGGGCAACACTTGGATGGGGGATGGGGCAACACTTGGATGGGGGATGGGGCAACACTTGGATGGGGCAACACTTGGATGGGGGATGGGGCAACACTTGGATGGGGCAACACTTGGATGGGGGATGGGGCAACACTTGGATGGGGGATGGGGCAACACTTGGATGGGGGATGGGGCAACACTTGGATGGGGCAACACTTGGATGGGGCAACACTTGGATGGGGCAACACTTGGATGGGGCAACACTTGGATGGGGCAACACTTGGATGGGGCAACACTTGGATGGGGCAACACTTGGATGGGGCAACACTTGGATGGGGCAACACTTGGATGGGGCAACCACTTGGATGGGGCAACACTTGGATGGGGGATGGGGCAACACTTGGATGGGGGATGGGGCAACACTTGGATGGGGGATGGGGCAACACTTGGATGGGGGATGGGCAACACTTGGATGGGGCAACACTTGGATGGGACAACACTTGGATGGGGGATGGGGCCACACTTGGATGGGGGATGGGGCCACACTTGGATGGGGGATGGGGCAACACTTGGATGGGGGATGGGGCAACACTTGGATGGGGGATGGGGCAACACTTGGATGGGGGATGGGGCAACACTTGGATGGGGGATGGGGCCACACTTGGATGGGGGATGGGGCAACACTTGGATGGGGGATGGGGCAACACTTGGATGGGGGATGGGGCAACACTTGGATGGGGGATGGGGCCACACTTGGATGGGGGATGGGGCAACACTTGGATGGGGGATGGGACAACACTTGGATGGGGGATGGGGCAACACTTGGATGGGGGATGGGGCCACACTTGGATGGGGGATGGGGCAACACTTGGATGGGGGATGGGGCAACACTTGGATGGGGGATGGGGCAACACTTGGATGGGGGATGGGGCAACACTTGGATGGGGGATGGGGCCACACTTGGATGGGGGATGGGGCCACACTTGGATGGGGGATGGGGCCACACTTGGATGGGGGATGGGGCCACACTCGGATGGGGGATGGGGCCACACTCGGATGGGGGATGGGGCAACACTCGGATGGGGGATGGGGCAACACTCGGATGGGGGATGGGGCCACACTCGGATGGGGGATGGGGCAACACTTGGATGGGGCAACACTTGGATGGGGCAACACTTGGATGGGGGATGGGGCAACACTTGGATGGGGCAACACTCGGATGGGGGATGGGGCAACACTTGGATGGGGGATGGGGCAACACTTGGATGGGGGATGGGGCAACACTTCCTCCTGTTCTGTGGGGCAGCGCGTGCCCTTCTAGTATCTGTCCATTGTGTTAATGGGTGACACTGACCCCTGTCTGTTTTCTGCTGGTCTTGTGTCTGTAGAGCTTTGCGTGGTCGTCCTGCTCAGAGTGGTCTGTGGGGCAGCGCGTGCCCTTCGTAGTGGACGTGTGCCCTGTGACCTTTGAGCAGCTGGATCTGCTCTTGCGGCAGGTGAGCGAGGGCATGGACGGCTCTTCCGATTGGCCCCCGCCGCAAGAGAAGGAGTGCATGGTGGTCGCCTCCCTTAACCTGCTCAGGCTTCAGGTAAGGAGGCTTTTCACTCGGCGCTTCTCCAACACTACAAGATGAGGTTCATGTCTTTATAGACTGTTCCGGATGACTTGATGTGTCTGATATATGAAAATTGTCTTTTAGAAGGTGTTTCAAATGGTTTTCTACAAACTTGAGAATGTGTAGTCTGATGTTTTATTTTTTGTCTTGTCCGTAGCTCCATGCAGCCATCAGTAACCAGATGGACCCTGAGGAGTTGGGTCTGGGGCTGGGCAGCGGGCTGCTCAACAACCTGAAACAGACCGTAGTGACGCTAGCCTCCAACGCCGGAGTCCTCAACACCATCCAATCAGCTGCCCAGGCCGTGCTACAGAGTGGTTGGTCAGTGCTGCTCCCTACTGCGGAGGAGAGGGCCAGGGCACTGTCCTCGCTACTACCCAACACCGGTCAGTTCTCCTCTTAGCAGACACTATTATCGAATAACAACTTAATGTACAGCGCAATTTTTGTTGTATGTGTATGAGATCCATGAGGGAATTAAACCCACAACCTTGGATTGTCTAGTGGGGTAAGCAGAAAATAATTGTTGCTGGAGTGAAGAGTTGTATTTTAGTGTGTTTTGAGTTTCTCAGTGGTTTGTCTCTCTGTCCTCAGTATTTGAGTGTGTTTTGAGTTGCTCAGTGGTTTGTCTCTCTGTCCTCAGTATTTGAGTGTGTTTTGAGTTGCTCAGCGGTTTGTCTCTCTGTCCTCTGTATTTTACTGTGTTTTGAGTTGCTCAGTGGTTTGTCTCTCTGTCCTCAGTATTTTACTGTGTTTTGAGTTGCTCAGTGGTTTGTCTCTCTGTCCTCAGCATTTTACTGTGTTTTGAGTTGCTCAGTGGTTTGTCTCTCTGTCCTCAGTATTTTACTGTGTTTTGAGTTGCTCAGTGGTTTGTCTCTGTCCTCAGTATTTTACTGTGTTTTGAGTTGCTCAGTGGTTTGTCTCTGTCCTCAGTATCTTAGTGTGTTTTGAGTTGCTCAGTGGTTTGTCTCTCTGTCCTCAGTATTTTAGTGTGTTTTGAGTTGCTCAGTGGTTTGTCTCTCTGTCCTCAGCATTTTACTGTGTTTTGAGTTGCTCAGTGGTTTGTCTCTCTGTCCTCAGCATTTTACTGTGTTTTGAGTTGCTCAGTGGTTTGTCTCTCTGTCCTCAGTATTTTACTGTGTTTTGAGTTGCTCAGTGGTTTGTCTCTCTGTCCTCAGTATTTTAGTGTGTTTTGAGTTGCTCAGTGGTTTGTCTCTCTGTCCTCAGCATTTTAGTGTGTTTTGAGTTGCTCAGTGGTTTGTCTCTCTGTCCTCAGCATTTTAGTGTGTTTTGAGTTGCTCAGTGGTTTGTCTCTCTGTCCTCAGTATTTTAGTGTGTTTTGAGTTGCTCAGTGGTTTGTCTCTCTGTCCTCAGTATTTTAGTGTGTTTTGAGTTGCTCAGTGGTTTGTCTCTCTGTCCTCAGTATTTTACTGTGTTTTGAGTTGCTCAGCGGTTTGTCTCTCTGTCCTCAGTATTTTACTGTGTTTTGAGTTGCTCAGTGGTTTGTCTCTGTCCTCAGTATTTTACTGTGTTTTGAGTTGCTCAGTGGTTTGTCTCTCTGTCCTCAGTATTTTAGTGTGTTTTGAGTTGCTCAGCGGTTTGTCTCTCTGTCCTCTGTATTTTACTGTGTTTTGAGTTGCTCAGTGGTTTGTCTCTCTGTCCTCAGTATTTGAGTGTGTTTTGAGTTGCTCAGTGGTTTGTCTCTCTGTCCTCAGTATTTTAGTGTGTTTTGAGTTGCTCAGCGGTTTGTCTCTCTGTCCTCAGTATTTTAGTGTGTTTTGAGTTGCTCAGTGGTTTGTCTCTCTGTCCTCAGTATTTTAGTGTGTTTTGAGTTGCTCAGTGGTTTGTCTCTGTCCTCAGTATTTTACTGTGTTTTGAGTTGCTCAGCGGTTTGTCTCTCTGTCCTCTGTATTTTACTGTGTTTTGAGTTGCTCAGTGGTTTGTCTCTCTGTCCTCAGTATTTGAGTGTGTTTTGAGTTGCTCAGTGGTTTGTCTCTCTGTCCTCAGTATTTTACTGTGTTTTGAGTTGCTCAGCGGTTTGTCTCTCTGTCCTCAGTATTTTACTGTGTTTTGAGTTGCTCAGTGGTTTGTCTCTCTGTCCTCAGTATTTTACTGTGTTTTGAGTTGCTCAGTGGTTTGTCTCTCTGTCCTCAGTATTTGAGTGTGTTTTGAGTTGCTCAGTGGTTTGTCTCTCTGTCCTCAGTATTTTAGTGTGTTTTGAGTTGCTCAGTGGTTTGTCTCTCTGTCCTCAGCATTTTACTGTGTTTTGAGTTGCTCAGTGGTTTGTCTCTCTGTCCTCAGTATTTTAGTGTGTTTTGAGTTGCTCAGTGGTTTGTCTCTCTGTCCTCAGTATTTTAGTCTGTTTTGAGTTGCTCAGTGGTTTGTCTCTCTGTCCTCAGCATTTTAGTGTGTTTTGAGTTGCTCAGTGGTTTGTCTCTCTGTCCTCAGTATTTTACTGTGTTTTGAGTTGCTCAGTGGTTTGTCTCTCTGTCCTCAGTATTTTACTGTGTTTTGAGTTGCTCAGTGGTTTGTCTCTCTGTCCTCAGCATTTTACAGTGTTTTGAGTTGCTCAGTGGTTTGTCTCTCTGTCCTCAGCATTTTACTGTGTTTTGAGTTGCTCAGTGGTTTGTCTCTCTGTCCTCAGTATTTTACTGTGTTTTGAGTTGCTCAGTGGTTTGTCTCTCTGTCCTCAGTATTTGAGTGTGTTTTGAGTTGCTCAGTGGTTTGTCTCTCTGTCCTCAGTATTTTAGTGTGTTTTGAGTTGCTCAGCGGTTTGTCTCTCTGTCCTCAGTATTTTAGTGTGTTTTGAGTTGCTCAGTGGTTTGTCTCTCTGTCCTCAGTATTTTAGTGTGTTTTGAGTTGCTCAGTGGTTTGTCTCTGTCCTCAGTATTTTACTGTGTTTTGAGTTGCTCAGCGGTTTGTCTCTCTGTCCTCTGTATTTTACTGTGTTTTGAGTTGCTCAGTGGTTTGTCTCTCTGTCCTCAGTATTTGAGTGTGTTTTGAGTTGCTCAGTGGTTTGTCTCTCTGTCCTCAGTATTTTAGTGGGTTTTGAGTTGCTCAGCGGTTTGTCTCTCTGTCCTCAGTATTTTAGTGTGTTTTGAGTTGCTCAGTGGTTTGTCTCTCTGTCCTCAGTATTTTAGTGTGTTTTGAGTTGCTCAGTGGTTTGTCTCTCTGTCCTCAGTATTTTAGTGTGTTTTGAGTTGCTCAGTGGTTTGTCTCTGTCCTCAGTATTTTACTGTGTTTTGAGTTGCTCAGCGGTTTGTCTCTCTGTCCTCAGTATTTTACTGTGTTTTGAGTTGCTCAGTGGTTTGTCTCTCTGTCCTCAGTATTTGAGTGTGTTTTGAGTTGCTCAGTGGTTTGTCTCTCTGTCCTCAGTATTTTAGTGTGTTTTGAGTTGCTCAGCGGTTTGTCTCTCTGTCCTCAGTATTTTAGTGTGTTTTGAGTTGCTCAGTGGTTTGTCTCTCTGTCCTCAGTATTTTAGTGTGTTTTGAGTTGCTCAGTGGTTTGTCTCTGTCCTCAGTATTTTACTGTGTTTTGAGTTGCTCAGCGGTTTGTCTCTCTGTCCTCTGTATTTTACTGTGTTTTGAGTTGCTCAGTGGTTTGTCTCTCTGTCCTCAGTATTTGAGTGTGTTTTGAGTTGCTCAGTGGTTTGTCTCTCTGTCCTCAGTATTTGAGTGTGTTTTGAGTTGCTCAGCGGTTTGTCTCTCTGTCCTCAGTATTTTACTGTGTTTTGAGTTGCTCAGTGGTTTGTCTCTCTGTCCTCAGTATTTTACTGTGTTTTGAGTTGCTCAGTGGTTTGTCTCTCTGTCCTCAGTATTTTAGTGTGTTTTGAGTTGCTCAGTGGTTTGTCTCTCTGTCCTCAGTATTTTAGTGTGTTTTGAGTTGCTCAGTGGTTTGTCTCTCTGTCCTCAGCATTTTACTGTGTTTTGAGTTGCTCAGTGGTTTGTCTCTCTGTCCTCAGTATTTTAGTGTGTTTTGAGTTGCTCAGTGGTTTGTCTCTCTGTCCTCAGTATTTTAGTCTGTTTTGAGTTGCTCAGTGGTTTGTCTCTCTGTCCTCAGCATTTTAGTGTGTTTTGAGTTGCTCAGTGGTTTGTCTCTCTGTCCTCAGTATTTTACTGTGTTTTGAGTTGCTCAGTGGTTTGTCTCTCTGTCCTCAGTATTTTACTGTGTTTTGAGTTGCTCAGTGGTTTGTCTCTCTGTCCTCAGCATTTTACTGTGTTTTGAGTTGCTCAGTGGTTTGTCTCTCTGTCCTCAGCATTTTACTGTGTTTTGAGTTGCTCAGTGGTTTGTCTCTCTGTCCTCAGTATTTTACTGTGTTTTGAGTTGCTCAGTGGTTTGTCTCTCTGTCCTCAGTATTTTACTGTGTTTTGAGTTGCTCAGTGGTTTGTCTCTCTGTCCTCAGTATTTTAGTGTGTTTTGAGTTGCTCAGCGGTTTGTCTCTCTGTCCTCAGTATTTTAGTGTGTTTTGAGTTGCTCAGTGGTTTGTCTCTCTGTCCTCAGTATTTTAGTGTGTTTTGAGTTGCTCAGTGGTTTGTCTCTCTGTCCTCAGTATTTTAGTGTGTTTTGAGTTGCTCAGTGGTTTGTCTCTGTCCTCAGTATTTTACTGTGTTTTGAGTTGCTCAGCGGTTTGTCTCTCTGTCCTCTGTATTTTACTGTGTTTTGAGTTGCTCAGTGGTTTGTCTCTCTGTCCTCAGTATTTGAGTGTGTTTTGAGTTGCTCAGTGGTTTGTCTCTCTGTCCTCAGTATTTTAGTGTGTTTTGAGTTGCTCAGCGGTTTGTCTCTCTGTCCTCAGTATTTTAGTGTGTTTTGAGTTGCTCAGTGGTTTGTCTCTCTGTCCTCAGTATTTTAGTGTGTTTTGAGTTGCTCAGTGGTTTGTCTCTCTGTCCTCAGTATTTTAGTGTGTTTTGAGTTGCTCAGTGGTTTGTCTCTGTCCTCAGTATTTTACTGTGTTTTGAGTTGCTCAGCGGTTTGTCTCTCTGTCCTCAGTATTTTACTGTGTTTTGAGTTGCTCAGTGGTTTGTCTCTCTGTCCTCAGTATTTGAGTGTGTTTTGAGTTGCTCAGTGGTTTGTCTCTCTGTCCTCAGTATTTTAGTGTGTTTTGAGTTGCTCAGCGGTTTGTCTCTCTGTCCTCAGTATTTTAGTGTGTTTTGAGTTGCTCAGTGGTTTGTCTCTCTGTCCTCAGTATTTTACTGTGTTTTGAGTTGCTCAGTGGTTTGTCTCTCTGTCCTCAGTATTTTAGTGTGTTTTGAGTTGCTCAGTGGTTTGTCTCTCTGTCCTCAGTATTTTAGTGTGTTTTGAGTTGCTCAGTGGTTTGTCTCTCTGTCCTCAGTATTTTAGTGTGTTTTGAGTTGCTCAGTGGTTTGTCTCTCTGTCCTCAGCATTTTACTGTGTTTTGAGTTGCTCAGTGGTTTGTCTCTCTGTCCTCAGTATTTTAGTGTGTTTTGAGTTGCTCAGTGGTTTGTCTCTCTGTCCTCAGCATTTTAGTGTGTTTTGAGTTGCTCAGCGGTTTGTCTCTCTGTCCTCTGTATTTTACTGTGTTTTGAGTTGCTCAGTGGTTTGTCTCTCTGTCCTCAGTATTTGAGTGTGTTTTGAGTTGCTCAGTGGTTTGTCTCTCTGTCCTCAGTATTTTACTGTGTTTTGAGTTGCTCAGCGGTTTGTCTCTCTGTCCTCAGTATTTTAGTGTGTTTTGAGTTGCTCAGTGGTTTGTCTCTCTGTCCTCAGTATTTTAGTGTGTTTTGAGTTGCTCAGTGGTTTGTCTCTCTGTCCTCAGTATTTTAGTGTGTTTTGAGTTGCTCAGTGGTTTGTCTCTGTCCTCAGTTTTTTACTGTGTTTTGAGTTGCTCAGCGGTTTGTCTCTCTGTCCTCAGTATTTTACTGTGTTTTGAGTTGCTCAGTGGTTTGTCTCTCTGTCCTCAGTATTTTAGTGTGTTTTGAGTTGCTCAGTGGTTTGTCTCTCTGTCCTCAGTATTTTAGTGTGTTTTGAGTTGCTCAGTGGTTTGTCTCTCTGTCCTCAGCATCTGGTAACGAGATGAGCGTCAGTCCTGGACGTCGCTTCATGATCGACCTGTTGGTTAGCAGTCTGATGGCGGACGGAGGGCTGGAGTCTGCTCTCAATGCAGCCATCACAGCTGAGCTACAGGTCAGTGTGTTTAATGCTCTCAATGCAGCCATCACAGCTGAGCTACAGGTCAGTGTTTTTAATGCTCTCAATGCAGCCATCACAGCTGAGCTACAGGTTGGTCACAGACAGCTGTTTGTCACAGATTAGGGGAAACCTGGGCCTGAGTCCCAAATGGTTCCCTGTTCCCTATTTAGTGCCCTATTTTTCACCACGGCCCCTAGGGCTCTGGTCAAACGTAGTGTACTATATAGGGAATAGGGCGCCATTTGGGTCGCTCACTCTGTGTTTAATGCTCTGAACACAGCCATCATGGCTGGGATCCAGGTCAGTGGGTTTAATGCTCTCCCACTACCACTTGCCCCTCTCCCACTATCACTCTCCCCTCTCCCACTACCACTCGCCCCTCTCCCACTACCACTCGCCCCTCTCCCACTACCACTTGCCCCTCTCCCACTATCACTCTCCCCTCTCCCACTACCACTCTCCCCTCTCCCACTACCACTCGCCCCTCTCCCACTACCATTCGCCCCTCTCCCACTACCACTCGCCCCTCTCCCACTACCACTCGCCCCTCTCCCACTACCACTCGCCCCTCTCCCACTACCACTCGCCCCTCTCCCACTACCACTCGCCCCTCTCCCACTACCACTCGCCCCTCTCCCACTACCACTCGCCCCTCTCCCACTACCACTCGCCCCTCTCCCACTACCACTCGCCCCTCTCCCACTACCACTCGCGCTCTCTCCCACTACCACTCGCCCCTCCCCCCTCTCCCATTACCACTCGCCCCTCTCCCACTACCACTCGCCCCTCTCCCACTACCACTCGCCCCTCTCCCACTACCACTCGCCCCTCTCCCACTACCACTCGCCCCTCTCCCACTACCACTCGCCCCTCTCCCACTACCACTCGCGCTCTCTCCCACTACCACTCGCCCCTCCCCCCTCTCCCATTACCACTCGCCCCTCTCCCACTACCACTCGCCCCTCTCCCACTACCACTCGCCCCTCTCCCACTACCACTCGCCCCTCTCCCAGTCTCTCAGACAATCATTTGTTCATACTTGGAATAGTCTTTGTCTGGCAGACAGACATGATTCTCTATAGTAAGAAGAAATCTGGCGTTGATGTTAGTGGTATGTCACTGCATACCAAGCGTTCTGGACCAAATTATGGCGTCTGAAATGGGCCATTCTGTGGAATGCCACATTTCAAATTGTGATTTAAAATGTATTTAATTGTCATATTTTGTCAACTATCTAAACAAAATAAAACATTTGAATGACGTTTGGCAGTTATTATAGCTGTGAGTCTTTCCGGGTAAGTCTCTAAGAGCTTACCCAGACTAGGCCACTCAGGAACATTCAATGTCGTCTTGGTAACTAACTCCGGTATAGATTTGGACTTGTGTTTTAGGTTATTGTCCTGCTGAAAGGTGAATTTGGCTCCCAGTGTCTGTTGGAAAGCATGCTGAACGAACCAGGTTTTCCTCTAGGATTTTTCCTGTGCTTAGTTCTATTCTGTTAATTTTTATCCTAAAAACTCCTCAGTCCTAAACGATGACAAGCATACCCATAACATGATACAGCCACCACTATGCTTGACAATATGAAAAGTGATACTCAGTGATGTTGGATTTGACCCAAACATAACACTTTGTATTCAGGACAAAACGTTAATTTCTTTTGCCACATTTTTATTTATTTTTAACTTTAGTGCCTTGTTGCATACAGGATGCATGTTTTGGAATATTTTAATTCTGTACAGGCTCCTCCTTGTTCTTTGTGGACCTTACAGATAATTGTATGTGTGGGGTACAGAGATGAGGTAGTCATTCAAAAATCATGTTAAACACTATTATTGCACACAGAGTGAGTCCATGAAACGTATTACGTGACTCGTTAACCACATTTTTACTACTGAATTTATTTAGGCCTTAACAAAGGGGTTTAATACTTATTTACTCAAAAGACATTTCAGCTTTTCATTTTTTATTAATTTGTAATAATGTCTAAAAACATAATTCTACTTTGACGTTATGGGGTATTGTGTGTGTGTAGGCCAGTGACACAAAATCTACATTTAATAAATGTAAACTTCTGTCTGTAAACACAACACAATGTGTAAATAGTCAACAGGTGTGTACAGTAAGTTTATGCAAGGCCAACAAAAAATGACATATGATTCAATTATGGAAAAGTTGTGACTTGCTAGTGCACACGTAGGATTCAATACTTATTTAATACTTAGGATGTAATACCTACTTGCTGCAACAAGTAATTTATTCACCAACATGTACTGATGATAACAGATATAAATGCTCACATACAGTCAGATCCAAAAATGTTGACAACCTTGATAAAGATGATAAAAATACTATTAAAAAAATTCTACTTCATCAAGGACGCTAAACATTTTGGACCTGATTGTACATTCAAATCTCTTTACTCTCCAATTGTGCAGCAGTCTTACAAATTCTATGAAATTTTAATGTATGTCTTTTTGTCTCCGTATGTGTTTTATACTGGTGACAAATCCTAAAGTTGATTTAGATTCTAATGATCTGTTATCCACTAGGACATCGAGGCGAGGAAGGATGTCCAGAAAGAGAAGGAGGTTGATGAGCAGGAGGCCAACGCCTCCACCATGCTGCGCTGCCGTACCACCCTGGACAAAGACCTCATCAACACCGGGATATACGAGTCCGCTGGGAAACAGAGCCTGCCTCTGGTCCAGCTCGTACAGCAGCTGCTGAGGTGGGTAGTTCACACTGGACTGAGTTGTACATTTTGGGAGGGATCAGAATCTACAACGTTTAAATCAAAACAAATCAAGTTTATTTTATATAGCCCTTCGTACAGCCTAAAATAAAATATAACCCCACCCACTTTGCCAAAGCATAGCCCCCACACCACTAGAGGTATAGCTTCAACCACCAACTTACCATCCTGAGACAAGGCCGAGTATAGCCCACAAAGATCTCCACCACAGCACAAACCAAGGGGGGGCGCCAACCCAGACAGGAAGATCACGTTTACCCTGACAAGCACCAGCCTGCCTGTATTGAGGAACAAAAACTGTTATTTATCCAGAAGAACTTGTATACTTTATGGGTCTCCCACATATAGTAGTCAACCTTGCAGGGTAGAACTTGTATACTTTATGGGTCTCCCACATATAGTAGTCAACCTTGTGGAGTTGAACTTGTATACTTTATGGGTGTTCCACATATAGTAGTCAACCTTGCAGGGTAGAACTTGTATACTTTATGGGTCTCCCACATATAGTAGTCAACCTTGTGGAGTTGAACTTGTATACTTTATGGGTCTCCCACATATAGTAGTCAACCTTGCAGGGTAGAACTTGTATACTTTATGGGTCTCCCACATATAGTAGTCAACCTTGCAGGGTAGAACTTGTATACTTTATGGGTCTCCCACATATAGTAGTCAACCTTGCAGGGTAGAACTTGTATACTTTATGGGTCTCCCACATATAGTAGTCAACCTTGTGGAGTTGAACTTGTATACTTTATGGGTGTCCCACATATAGTAGTCAACCTTGCAGGGTAGAACTTGTATACTTTATGGGTGTCCCACATATAGTAGTCAACCTTGCAGGGTAGAACTTGTATACTTTATGGGTCCCCCACATATAGTAGTCAACCTTGCAGGGTAGAACTTGTATACTTTATGGGTCTCCCACATATAGTAGTCAACCTTGCAGGGTAGAACTTGTATACTTTATGGGTCTCCCACATATAGTAGTCAACCTTGCAGGGTAGAACTTGTATACTTTATGGGTCTCCCACATATAGTAGTCAACCTTGCAGGGTAGAACTTGTATACTTTATGGGTCTCCCACATATAGTAGTCAACCTTGCAGGGTAGAACTTGTATACTTTATGGGTCCCCCACATATAGTAGTCAACCTTGCAGGGTAGAACTTGTATACTTTATGGGTCTCCCACATATAGTAGTCAACCTTGCAGGGTAGAACTTGTATACTTTATGGGTCTCCCACATATAGTAGTCAACCTTGCAGGGTAGAACTTGTATACTTTATGGGTCTCCCACATATAGTAGTCAACCTTGCAGGGTAGAACTTGTATACTTTATGGGTCTCCCACATATAGTAGTCAACCTTGCAGGGTAGAACTTGTATACTTTATGGGTCTCCCACATATAGTAGTCAACCTTGCAGGGTAGAACTTGTATACTTTATGGGTCTCCCACATATAGTAGTCAACCTTGCAGGGTAGAACTTGTATACTTTATGGGTCTCCCACATATAGTAGTCAACCTTGCAGGGTAGAACTTGTATACTTTATGGGTCTCCCACATATAGTAGTCAACCTTGCAGGGTAGAACTTGTATACTTTATGGGTCTCCCACATATAGTAGTCAACCTTGCAGGGTAGAACTTGTATACTTTATGGGTCTCCCACATATAGTAGTCAACCTTGCAGGGTAGAACTTGTATACTTTATGGGTCTCCCACATATAGTAGTCAACCTTGCAGGGTAGAACTTGTATACTTTATGGGTCTCCCACATATAGTAGTCAACCTTGCAGGGTAGAACTTGTATACTTTATGGGTCTCCCACATATAGTAGTCAACCTTGTGGAGTTGAACTTGTATACTTTATGGGTGTCCCACATATAGTAGTCAACCTTGCAGGGTAGAACTTGTATACTTTATGGGTGTCCCACATATAGTAGTCAACCTTGCAGGGTAGAACTTGTATACTTTATGGGTCCCCCACATATAGTAGTCAACCTTGCAGGGTAGAACTTGTATACTTTATGGGTCTCCCACATATAGTAGTCAACCTTGCAGGGTAGAACTTGTATACTTTATGGGTCTCCCACATATAGTAGTCAACCTTGCAGGGTAGAACTTGTATACTTTATGGGTCTCCCACATATAGTAGTCAACCTTGCAGGGTAGAACTTGTATACTTTATGGGTCTCCCACATATAGTAGTCAACCTTGCAGGGTAGAACTTGTATACTTTATGGGTCCCCCACATATAGTAGTCAACCTTGCAGGGTAGAACTTGTATACTTTATGGGTCTCCCACATATAGTAGTCAACCTTGCAGGGTAGAACTTGTATACTTTATGGGTCTCCCACATATAGTAGTCAACCTTGCAGGGTAGAACTTGTATACTTTATGGGTCTCCCACATATAGTAGTCAACCTTGCAGGGTAGAACTTGTATACTTTATGGGTCTCCCACATATAGTAGTCAACCTTGCAGGGTAGAACTTGTATACTTTATGGGTCTCCCACATATAGTAGTCAACCTTGCAGGGTAGAACTTGTATACTTTATGGGTCTCCCACATATAGTAGTCAACCTTGCAGGGTAGAACTTGTATACTTTATGGGTCTCCCACATATAGTAGTCAACCTTGCGGGGCTGTACATCTCTCCAAATGTGGGGAATAATGTAGAGAATGAACTTAAAGGTATGGTTTTGAATCCCTCAGGAACATAGCCTCCCAGACCATCGGCAGACTGAAGGACGCGGCCAGGAGGATAGCTAGCGGTGTAGACGCGGAGCACGTCAGTAAAGAGCGCTCGGCCTCCTTGGACCTGCTGCTACGCTTCCAGAGGCTGCTGGTCAGCAAACTCTACCTGGGGGTCAACGGCACCGAAAACACCAACGGACACAGTGAGTCATCACACTCCTCATTAGGGAACGTTTTAAACGTTCAAGCTACATTTGTATTCTTAACTTTAAGAAAAAATCCCAAACAGAAAAACTTTTTGTTTTAGTTTTTCACACAAAATGTACATCACAGTGCAATTATCACAAAACACGTGCTTTGCTGTGTGCATGTGTCTGCTCAAACGGTCAGAAACAGACTCCATGAGGGTGATATGAGGGCCCGACGTCCACAGGTGGAGGTTGTGCTTACAGCCCAACACCGTGCAGGACGTTTGGCATTTGCCAGAGAACACCAAGATTGGCAAATTCGCCACTGGCGCCCTGTGCTCTTCACAGATGAAAGCAGGTTCACACTGAGCACATGAGCACATGTGACAGACGTGACAGAGTCTGGAGACGCCGTGGAGAACGTTCTGCTGCCTGCAACATCCTCCAGCATGACCGGTTTGGCGGTGGGTCAGTCATGGTGTGGGGTGGCATTTCTTTGTGGGGCCGCACAGCCCTCCATGTGCTCGCCAGAGGTAGCCTGACTGCCATTAGGTACCGAGATGAGATCCTCAGACCCCTTGTGAGACCATATGCTGACACATGCACATTTGTGGCCTGCTGGAGGTCATTTTGCAGGGCTCTGGCAGTGCACCTCCTTGCACAAAGGCGGAGGTAGCGGTCCTGCTGCTGGGTTGTTGCCCTCCTACGGCCTCCTCCACGTCTCCTGATGTACTGGCCTGTCTCCTGGTAGCGCCTCCATGCTCTGGACACTACGCTGACAGACACAGCAAACCTTCTTGCCACAGCTCGCATTGATGTGCCATCCTGGATGAGCTGCACTACCTGAGCCACTTGTGTGGGTTGTAGACTCCGTCTCATGCTACCACTAGAGTGAGAGCACCGCCAGCATTCAAAAGTGACCAAAACATCAGCCAGGAAGCATAGGAACTGAGAAGTGGTCTGTGGTCACCACCTGCAGAACCACTCCTTTATTGGGGGTGTCTTGCTAATTGCCTATAATTTCCACCTTTTGTCTATTCCATTTGCACAACAGCATGTGAAATGTATTGTCAATCAGTGTTGCTTCCTAAGTGGACAGTTTGATTTCACAGAAGTGTGATTGACTTGGAGTTACATTGTGTTGTTTAAGTGTTCCCTTTATTTTTTTGAGCAGTGTATATATATATTGCCAATATTTCCTTCCTGCAGACCCAGAGCTGCTGGGTGTGGGGTCCCTGTTGAAGAAGTACATCGCCCTACTGTGTACTCACATTGGAGACATCCTCCCTGTGGCTACCAGCATTGCCTTCACCGGACACCGACACTTTAATGAAGTGTCCCGGGTCATCGAGGGTGACCTCACTGGTTAGTATTACTCTGATTAATCTAAATCTGCTGTACTCAGACCAGGGTTTGGATCAATTCCATTCCAATTTAGGAATGAAAATGAAATTCCAGATCCTTCCAATTCCTTCCAATTTGATCAACCCTGACTCATACCTGTTTTTGAGGCAGTATGATGTGAGAATGTCATATATATACCCAGATGAATAAGGATCTGTTTTTCCTCTTGGCCTGTAGGTGTTCTCCTCCCCGAGCTGGTGGTGTCCATCGTGTTGCTGCTGACCATGGACGCTGGCCTGATGCAGGAGACTGGCTCCATCCCTCTGCTGGCTGGACTGCTGGAACATCTGGACCGCTTCAACCACCTGGCGCCTGGACACGAGAGGGACGACAACGAAGACCTGGCCTGGCCCGGCATCATGGGTACAGAGCCCCCTGGGGGATGGGAGAGGGGGGGGGGGGGGGGGGGGGGGGGGTCAGGGGTACAGGACCAGAGGTGCATGGAGGGTTGAAGAGTGGGGAATGACTGGTGAATTTAAGCCTAGACTGGAGCATTTGGTAGGTTACATGTGGAGTGTTTCAGTATGTTAGAATGTAACTAGTTGTGGGTTAGTTGTGGTTAGAATGTAACTAGTTGTGTGAGGTGGGTTAGTTGTGGTTAGAATGTAACTAGTTGTGTGAGCTGGGTTAGTGGTTAGTTGTGGTTAGAATGTAACTAGTTGTGGGTTAGTGGTTAGTTGTGGTTAGAATGTAACTAGTGGTTAGTTGTGGTTAGAATGTAACTAGTTGTGTGAGGTGGGTTAGTTGTGGTTAGAATGTAACTAGTTGTGTGAGGTAGGTTAGTGGTTAGTTGTGGTTAGAATTGAACTAGTTGTGTGAGCTGGGTTAGTGGTTAGTTGTGGCTAGAATGTAACTAGTTGTGTGAGGTGGGTTAGTGGTTAGTTGTGGCTAGAATGTAACTAGTTGTGTGAGGTGGGTTAGTGGTTAATTGTGGCTAGAATGTAACTAGTGTGTGTGGTGGGTTAGTTGTGGTTAGAATGTAACTAGTTGTGTGAGCTGGGTTAGTGGTTAGTTGTGGTTAGAATGTAACTAGTTGTGGGTTAGTGGTTAGTTGTGGTTAGAATGTAACTAGTTGTGGGTTAGTGGTTAGTTGTGGTTAGAATGTAACTAGTGTGTGTGGTGGGTTAGTTGTGGTTAGAATGTAACTAGTGTGTGTGGTGGGTTAGTGGTTAGTTGTGGTTAGAATGTAACTAGTGTGTGTGGTGGGTTAGTGGTTAGTTGTGGTTAGAATGTAACTAGTGTGTGTGGTGGGTTAGTTGTGGCTAGAATGTAACTAGTGTGTGAGGTGGGTTAGTGGTTAGTTGTGGCTAGAATGTAACTAGTGTGTGTGGTGGGTTAGTTGTGGTTAGAATGTAACTAGTGTGTGTGGTGGGTTAGTTGTGGTTAGAATGTAACTAGTGTGTGTGGTGGGTTAGTGGTTAGTTGTGGTTAGAATGTAACTAGTTTTGGGTTAGTGGTTAGTTGTGGTTAGAATGTAACTAGTGTGTGTGGTGGGTTAGTTGTGGTTAGAATGTAACTAGTGTGTGTGGTGGGTTAGTTGTGGTTAGAATGTAACTAGTGTGTGTGGTGGGTTAGTTGTGGTTAGAATGTAACTAGTGTGTGTGGTGGGTTAGTTGTGGTTAGAATGTAACTAGTGTGTGTGGTGGGTTAGTTGTGGTTAGAATGTAACTAGTGTGTGTGGTGGGTTAGTTGTGGTTAGAATGTAACTAGTGTGTGTGGTGGGTTAGTTGTGGTTAGAATGTAACTAGTGTGTGTGGTGGGTTAGTTGTGGTTAGAATGTAACTAGTGTGTGTGGTGGGTTAGTTGTGGTTAGAATGTAACTAGTGTGTGTGGTGGGTTAGTGGTGGTTAGAATGTAACTAGTGTGTGTGGTGGGTTAGTTGTGGTTAGAATGTAACTAGTGTGTGTGGTGGGTTAGTGGTGGTTAGAATGTAACTAGTGTGTGTGGTGGGTTAGTTGTGGTTAGAATGTAACTAGTGTGTGTGGTGGGTTAGTTGTGGTTAGAATGTAACTAGTGTGTGTGGTGGGTTAGTTGTGGTTAGAATGTAACTAGTGTGTGTCTGCTGCGGCAGGCTCGTTCTTCACAGGGCAGAGCTCTAACAACAACGAGGACATGTCTCTGATCCGCAAGGCCGACCTGGAGAACCACAACAAAGATGGCGGCTTCTGGACCGTCATCGACGGGAAAGTCTACGACATTAAAGACTTCCAGGCCCAGTCGCTCACTGGGAACAGCATCCTGGGTACGTTGAACTGTGGAGAAACACAGGCATTGAACTACCAACTGTCTCTTTTTGACTGCTGTGTTGTTGTAGAAGTATTGTGATCGACTGAGGTCCTTTTGGAACTGTAGAACGCATATTTTATGGTTTAGAGTTGTCTTTTACCAATCAATTCATTCTATACTTATTTAATGACGTTTCATTTTGACTGATGTCATTTATTCTTCAATGTGTGTTGGGGTGTAACCTCCTCCCCTCCTTTATAGCCCAGTTTACAGGAGAAGACCCAGTTGTTGCGTTGGAAGCAGCCCTGCAGTTTGAAGACACCAGGGTGTCTATGCAGGCTTTCTGTGTTGGACAGTACAGAGAGGTGTGTAGCTATGTCACGTTCTTCCTTCAGAGCTGTTAGACTTCTCACTGTTCTTCTTTGTCTTTGATTAGTGTTGCAACACGTTTTGAATAGTCTTCCAAAAGTCTCAGAATAGTCCCCGAACAGGTATTGAACATCGAAATAATCTCGGAGCGGTCTCAGAAAAGTTTTTTTTACGGTATATCTGTTCCCTGTGTCCTCTCTCCGTTCCCTGTGTCCTCTCTCCGTACCCGGTGTCCTCTCTCCGTTCCCTGTGTCCTCTCTCCGTTCCCTGTGTCCTCTCTCCGTTCCCTGTGTCCTCTCTCCGTTCCCTGTGTCCTCTCTCCGTTCCCTGTGTCCTCTCTCCGTACCCGGTGTCCTCTCTCCGTTCCCTGTGTCCTCTCTCCGTTCCCTGTGTCCTCTCTCCGTTCCCTGTGTCCTCTCTCCGTTCCCTGTGTCCTCTCTCCGTTCCCTGTGTCCTCTCTCCGTTCCCTGTGTCCTCTCTCCGTTCCCTGTGTCCTCTCTCCGTTCCCTGTGTCCTCTCTCCGTTCCCTGTGTCCTCTCTCCGTTCCCTGTGTCCTCTCTCCGTTCCCTGTGTCCTCTCTCCGTTCCCTGTGTCCTCTCTCCGTTCCCTGTGTCCTCTCTCCGTTCCCTGTGTCCTCTCTCCGTTCCCTGTGTCCTCCAGCCCAACCAGGAGACAGTGACCACCCCAGACCTGAGCAGCCTGTGCTCCCCCCTCATCGACACAGAGAGGAACCTGGGACTCCTGCTGGGCCTCCACGCCTCTTACCTGGCCAACAGCACCCCCCTGTCACCCATGGAGATAGAATGTGCCAGTGAGTGACCTCTGACCTCTAACTCTTGTCTGACCCTGACCTGTTGTCCATGGAGATAATGTACTAGTCAGTGACCCTGACCTGTTGTCCATGGAGATAATGTACTAGTCAGTAACCCTGACCTGTTGTCCATGGAGATAATGTACTAGTCAGTGACCCTGACCTGTTGTCCATGGAGATAATGTACTAGTCAGTGACCCTGACCTGTTGTCCATGGAGATAATGTACTAGTCAGTGACCCTGACCTGTTGTCCATGGAGATAATGTACTAGTCAGTGACCCTGACCTGTTGTCCATGGAGATAATGTACTAGTCAGTGACCCTGACCTGTTGTCCATGGAGATAATGTACTAGTCAGTGACCCTGACCTGTTGTCCATGGAGATAATGTACTAATCAGTGACCCTGACCTGTTGTCCATGGAGATAATGTACTAGTCAGTAACCCTGACCTGTTGTCCATGGAGATAATGTACTAGTCAGTGACCCTGACCTGTTGTCCATGGAGATAATGTACTAGTCAGTGACCCTGACCTGTTGTCCATGGAGATAATGTACTAGTCAGTGACCCTGACCTGTTGTCCATGGAGATAATGTACTAGTCAGTGACCCTGACCTGTTGTCCATGGAGATAATGTACTAGTCAGTGACCCTGACCTGTTGTCCATGGAGATAATGTACTAGTCAGTGACCCCGACCTGTTGTCCATGGAGATAATGTACTAGTCAGTGACCCTGACCTGTTGTCCATGGAGATAATGTACTAGTCAGTGACCCTGACCTGTTGTCCATGGAGATAATGTACTAGTCAGTGACCCTGACCTGTTGTCCATGGAGATAATGTACTAGTCAGTGACCCTGACCTGTTGTCCATGGAGATAATGTACTAGTCAGTAATCCTGACCTGTTGTCCATGGAGATAATGTACTAGTCAGTGACCCTGACCTGTTGTCCATGGAGATAATGTACTAGTCAGTGACCCTGACCTGTTGTCCATGGAGATAATGTACTAGTCAGTAACCCTGACCTGTTGTCCATGGAGATAATGTACTAGTCAGTAACCCTGACCTGTTGTCCATGGAGATAATGTACTAGTCAGTAACCCTGACCTGTTGTCCATGGAGATAATGTACTAGTCAGTAACCCTGACCTGTTGTCCATGGAGATAATGTACTAGTCAGTAACCCTGATCTGTTGTCCATGGAGATAATGTACTAGTCAGTAACCCTGACCTGTTGTCCATGGAGATAATGTACTAGTCAGTAACCCTGACCTGTTGTCCATGGAGATAATGTACTAGTCAGTGACCCTGACCTGTTGTCCATGGAGATAATGTACTAGTCAGTAACCCTGATCTGTTGTCCATGGAGATAATGTACTAGTCAGTAACCCTGACCTGTTGTCCATGGAGATAATGTACTAGTCAGTGACCCTGACCTGTTGTCCATGGAGATAATGTACTAGTCAGTGACCCTGACCTGTTGTCCATGGAGATAATGTACTAGTCAGTGACCCTGACCTGTTGTCCATGGAGATAATGTACTAGTCAGTACATCATCATATTTTCTATGGAACTTCGTGGGCAGGTTTCAGATTGAGTGATTTTCAATCGAGGCTTAATCTGTTTCCAGGAAAGCAGCTCAACAAGTCTGTCATGCTGTTTGAGATTCATCTGATCAGTTCCTAACCTGCACATGACCTCTCTGTCATGCTGTTTGAGATTCATCTGATCAGTTCCTAACCTGCACATGACCTCTCTGTCATGCTGTTTGAGATTCATCTGATCAGTTCCTAACCTGCACATGACCTCTCTGTCATGCTGTTTGAGATTCATCTGATCAGTTCCTAACCTGCACATGACCTCTCTGTCATGCTGTTTGAGATTCATCTGATCAGTTCCTAACCTGCACATGACCTCTCTGTCATGCTGTTTGAGATTCATCTGATCAGTTCCTAACCTGCACATGACCTCTCTGTCATGCTGTTTGAGATTCATCTGATCAGTTCCTAACCTGCACATGACCTCTCTGTCATGCTGTTTGAGATTCATCTGATCAGTTCCTAACCTGCACATGACCTCTCTGTCATGCTGTTTGAGATTCATCTGATCAGTTCCTAACCTGCACATGACCTCTCTGTCATGCTGTTTGAGATTCATCTGATCAGTTCCTAACCTGCACATGACCTCTCTGTCATGCTGTTTGAGATTCATCTGATCAGTTCCTAACCTGCACATGACCTCTCTGTCATGCTGTTTGAGATTCATCTGATCAGTTCCTAACCTGCACATGACCTCTCTGTCATGCTGTTTGAGATTCATCTGATCAGTTCCTAACCTGCACATGACCTCTCTGTCATGCTGTTTGAGATTCATCTGATCAGTTCCTAACCTGCACATGACCTCTCTGTCATGCTGTTTGAGATTCATCTGATCAGTTCCTAACCTGCACATGACCTCTCTGTCATGCTGTTTGAGATTCATCTGATCAGTTCCTAACCTGCACATGACCTCTGTCATGCTGTTTGAGATTCATCTGATCAGTTCCTAACCTGCACATGACCTCTGTCATGCTGTTTGAGATTCATCTGATCAGTTCCTAACCTGCACATGACCTCTCTCTCATCAGAGTGGCTCCAGTCGTCCATCTTCCAAGGTGGTCTGCAGACCAGTCAGATCCACTACAACTACAACGAGGAGAAGGACGAGGACCACTGCTGGTCGCCGGGAACACCTGATAAGGCTCAACAGATATACTCCCGCAGGCTCACCCTCAGCGACCATGCTCAGCCCTTCTTACAGGCTATCGCTGACAACACCACTCAGGACCACACTGTGAAGGTAAAGGTTAGAGGTCAGGGATAAGGGTTAGGCAGGCTCACCCTCAGCGACCATGCTCAGCCCTTCTTACAGGCTATCGCTGACAACACCACTCAGGACCACACTGTGAAGGTAAAGGTTAGAGGTCAGGGATAAGGGTTAGGCAGGCTCACCCTCAGCGACCATGCTCAGCCCTTCTTACAGGCTATCGCTGACAACACCACTCAGGACCACACTGAAGGTTAGGGGCCAGGGGTTAGGGGCCAGAGGTTAGGGGCCAGGGGTTAGGGGTCAGGGGTTAGGGGTCAGGGGTTAGGGGTCAGGGGTTAGGGGTCAGAGGTCAGGGGCCAGGGGTTAGGGGCCAGGGGTTAGGGGCCAGAGGTTAGGGGCCAGGGGTTAGGGGCCAGGGGTTAGGGGCCAGGGGTTAGGGGCCAGAGGTTAGAGTTAGGAAGGCAGGTTTAGGGTGATAATCATACATTTCAAATGGGTATTTGGAGCTGTGACTATATTTAATACATCTAATTTATCCGTAGCTTTCTGAAACACTGGTTCTATCCTATGTTTCGATGTCCTTGGAGCCGGACAGTCCCGTGGCGATTCGAGTATCCACTGGCAGCTTTAGTTATGGCCTTCTGCCCCTGTTTCTTCATGTGTGTGTCACCTGTCTGCCTCCATTAGATGTGTCATCTTAGAGCTTCTGTTGGTCGTTTTCTGTTCCAGGACTTCCTGTGCCAAATGGAGCGGTGTTGTAAACAGTATCACCTCATCACGCCCATCACCTTCCCCCTGGAGCACCCTGTGGAGGAAGTCGGACGTCTGCTTCTTTGCTGCCTGCTCAAACACCAGGACCTCGGTAACTTAGCAATCACCCGCCCTGCGCTCACACGCCACTGTCACACCTCGAACCAATGAGACAGAATTTGATCTTCCGTTGTGGTCTTTAAAATGTATTCCATTTTGAATTGGCTAGTTATGTTAAAAATATATAATATTGTCCTTTTGGTTCGCAATAGAGACATTTCTACTTCCATACTGTCTATGTAGTAACAGAGGGTAGGGGTCATACTGTCTATGTAGTAACAGAGGGTAGGGGTCATACTGTCCTATGTAGTAACAGAGGGTAGGGGTCATACTGTCTATGTAGTAACAGAGGGTAGGGGTCATACTGTCCTATGTAGTAACAGAGGGTAGGGGTCATACTGTCTATGTAGTAACAGAGGGTAGGGGTCATACTGTCCTATGTAGTAACAGAGGGTAGGGGTCATACTGTCCTATGTAGTAACAGAGGGTAGGGGTCATACTGTCCTATGTAGTAACAGAGGGTAGGGGTCATACTGTCTATGTAGTAACAGCGGGTAGGGGTCATACTGTCTATGTAGTAACAGAGGGTAGGGGTCATACTGTCCTATGTAGTAACAGAGGGTAGGGGTCATACTGTCTATGTAGTAACAGAGGGTAGGGGTCATACTGTCTATGTAGTAACAGAGGGTAGGGGTCATACTGTCTATGTAGTAACAGCGGGTAGGGGTCATACTGTCTATGTAGTAACAGAGGGTAGGGGTCATACTGTCCTATGTAGTAACAGAGGGTAGGGGTCATACTGTCCTATGTAGTAACAGAGGGTAGGGGTCATACTGTCCTATGTAGTAACAGAGGGTAGGGGTCATACTGTCTATGTAGTAACAGAGGGTAGGGGTCATACTGTCTATGTAGTAACAGAGGGTAGGGGTCATACTGTCCTATGTAGTAACAGAGGGTAGGGGTCATACTGTCCTATGTAGTAACAGAGGGTAGGGGTCATACTGTCCTATGTAGTAACAGAGGGTAGGGGTCATACTGTCTATGTAGTAACAGAGGGTAGGGGTCATACTGTCCTATGTAGTAACAGAGGGTAGGGGTCATACTGTCCTATGTAGTAACAGAGGGTAGGGGTCATACTGTCTATGTAGTAACAGCGGGTCATTTAGAAGTTCTCTAGTTTATCAAGTGATTTGATTGGTTACTGGGTGATTGACAGTAGCGTCTGGCCCTCTCATAGGTCACATCGCACTTTCGCTCGTCAACCAATGTGCCTTGGGCGTGGAGCAGGGCAAGCAGAGGACCCTCCCCAGATCTGTGATTGACGTGTGTCGCATGGTCTACCAGGCTAAGTGCTCTTTAATCAAGGTATACTTCATTGAATGTTATTCTGTAGCCTGGTCCCAGGTCTGTTTGTGCTGTATAGCCAACTCTTATGGTCTTTGGTACATCCATAGAAGTTGCCTATACAGCACTAACAGACCTGTGAGCAGGCTAGTGTCGGTCCTGAGTTTGGTGTTTGTGGTGGGTAGATACAGTGTCTTTCTCTCTGTCCTCGGTTGTTCCAGACGCACCAGGAGCAAGGTCGTAGTTATAAGGAGGTCTGTGCTCCTGTCATCGAGAGGCTGCGCTTCCTGTTCAACGAGCTGCGTCCTGCCGTTAGCAGCGACCTCTCCATCGTGTCCAAGCTGAAGCTGCTCAGTGCCCAGCCGCGCTGGAAGAGGATCACACAGAAGCTCATCAGAGACTGCAGGAAAAAGAGAGGTACTTACTGAAGGGTTATTTATGGCACTCATTGTGATGGGTGAAGGCCAAGATGACCAAAAACATCAATGATTTGTTTTATGTGGAGTGAGACCTGCGCCAGTTTCTCCCCCATGTCATTAATGTAAAGGGTGAAGCTGGTATGTGTGTGTCTGTTGATATTCTATGTCTGTTGTTGAAGTGCCTAAGAAGTCTGAGTCGGCAGACGTAGAGGAGCCTAAACTAGAGAACGAAGGGACCAATGAGGAGGAGCTCTGTGTCCCCATAAGCCCCGCCCCCACAGACAGAAAACTACCCACCAACAAGACACCCAAGGTGCCTGCCCCCCCCCCCCCCCCCCCTCTTTCTGTCCCTGTCCCCCCCTCTCTGTCCCTGTCCCCCCTCTCTCGCTGCCCCACCCCCCTCTCTGTCTCTCTGTCCCTGCCTCTCTCTCTCTCTCTCTCTCTCTCTCTCTCTCTCTCTCTCTGTCTCTCTGTCTCTCTGTCTCTCTGTCTCTCTGTCTCTCTGTCTCTCTGTCTCTCTGTCTCTCTGTCTCTCTGTCTCTCTGTCTCTCTG
Organism: Salvelinus namaycush; assembly: GCF_016432855.1. NCBI lineage: Eukaryota > Metazoa > Chordata > Actinopteri > Salmoniformes > Salmonidae > Salvelinus > Salvelinus namaycush. The sequence goes on along the minus strand of NC_052316.1, from coordinate 48,959,921 downwards.
TCTCTCTGTCTCTCTCTCTCTCTCTCTCTCTCTCTCTCTGTCTCTCTCTCTCCTTCCGCTCTCTGTCTCTGTCTCTGTCTCTCTCTCTCTCTCTCTCTGTCTCTCTCTCTCTCTCTCTCTCTCTCTCTCTCTCTGTCTCTCTCTCTGTCTCTCTCTCTCTCTCTCTCTCTCTCTCTCTCTCTGTGTCTCTCTCTCTCTGTCTCTCTCTCTCCTTCCGCTCTCTGTAAAGTCATGCCCCTCTACCCCTGTCCTTCATGCTGAATAGAGGTCTGCCATGTCAGTTGTATTGCTGTGTGTTGTGTAGCAGCAGGATCGGCTGGCTCCTCTCCTCAACACGGTAGCTCACGTCCAGAAGTTTAAGTGGCTGAAGCACAGTGTCCAAGGAGTCTTCTCGACCTCCAGCCTCATGGGGACCATCGTCGAGTTCGCTCTGAAGGAGGAGCCACTCGATGTGGAGAAGATGAGGAAGTGTCTTCTCAAACAGGTACAGAATGGGACAGGGACACGGACATGTTTGTGGTGGGTGGACCAGCGGTCAGAATTCTGTTTCTGTAGGTCCGTATCAGACAGGGTGAAGAATAGTGGTGTCTGGAAGCATACTGTTATGTAGGGCGAATTAATGTCTACCTGTGAAGGTGGAGGGACAGGGAAGACCATTCTGGGTGAATATTAAAGGGACATTACACTCCCAAATCTAATTTCGCAGATCTCAAATGTCTAATGTTGATATTATGTTCTTCTCCAGTTGGAGCGTGCTGAGGTTCGGCTGGAGGGCATTGACACCATGCTGAAGTTGGCTTCCAAGAGCTTCTTGCTGCCCTCGGTCCAGTATGCCATGCTGTGTGGCTGGCAGAGGGTCATACCTGAGGGGACCAACATCGGGTACATGCCACTGGTTTTATAGTTGTTTCTGGAAAGAATGTCTGAGGAGCTTGCCTGAGACATGGCTGTAGCCTGAGACAAGGCTGTAGCCTGAGGCATGGCTGGAGCCTGAGACATGGCTGTAGCCTGAGACATGGCTGTAGCCTGAGACATGGCTGTAGCCTGAGACATGGCTGGAGCCTGAGGCATGGCTGGAGCCTGAGGCATGGCTGGAGCCTGAGACATGGCTGTAGCCTGAGACAAGGCTGTAGCCTGAGACAAGGCTGTAGCCTGAGACAAGGCTGTAGCCTGAGACATGGCTGGAGCCTGAGACATGGCTGTTGCCTGAGGCATGGCTGTTGCCTGAGACATGGCTGTTGCCTGAGACATGGCTGGAGCCTGAGGCATGGCTGGAGCCTGAGGCATGGCTGGAGCCTGAGGCATGGCTGGAGCCTGAGGCATGGCTGGAGCCTGAGGCATGGCTGGAGCCTGAGGCATGGCTGGAGCCTGAGGCATGGCTGGAGCCTGAGGCATGGCTGGAGCCTGAGGCATGGCTGGAGCCTGAGGCATGGCTGGAGCCTGAGGCATGGCTGTAGCCTGAGGCATGGCTGTAGCCTGAGACATGGCTGTAGCCTGAGACATGGCTGTTGCCTGAGGCATGGCTGTTGCCTGAGGCATGGCTGTTGCCTGAGGCATGGCTGGAGCCTGAGACATGGCTGGAGCCTGAGACATGGCTGGAGCCTGAGGCATGGCTGGAGCCTGAGGCATGGCTGGAGCCTGAGGCATGGCTGGAGCCTGAGGCATGGCTGGAGCCTGAGGCATGGCTGGAGCCTGAGGCATGGCTGGAGCCTGAGGCATGGCTGGAGCCTGAGGCATGGCTGGAGCCTGAGGCATGGCTGGAGCCTGAGGCATGGCTGGAGCCTGAGGCATGGCTGGAGCCTGAGGCATGGCTGGAGCCTGAGGCATGGCTGGAGCCTGAGGCATGGCTGTAGCCTGAGACATGGCTGTAGCCTGAGGCATGGCTGTTGCCTGAGGCATGGCTGGAGCCTGAGGCATGGCTGGAGCCTGAGACATGGCTGGAGCCTGAGACATGGCTGGAGCCTGAGACATGGCTGGAGCCTGAGACATGGCTGGGGCCTGAGACATGGCTGGGGCCTGAGACATGGCTGGAGCCTGAGACATGGCTGGAGCCTGAGACATGGCTGGAGCCTGAGACATGGCTGGAGCCTGAGACATGGCTGGGGCCTGAGACATGGCTGGGGCCTGAGACATGGCTGGAGCCTGAGACATGGCTGGAGCCTGAGACATGGCTGGAGCCTGAGACATGGCTGGGGCCTGAGACATGGCTGGGGCCTGAGACATGGCTGGGGCCTGAGGCATGGCTGGAGCCTGAGACATGGCTGTAGCCTGAGGGAATTTACCGTCATGTCTCATGGCAGTTGTGGAACTTAATTGAATGCATGTTTAGTTGTGTATATGTGTGTGTTAGTTACTGGTGTGTGTGTGTGTTACTGGTGTGTGTTAGTTACTGTGTGATGTGATGTGTGTTAGTTACTGGTGTGTGTTAGTTACTGTGTGTGTGTTACTGGTGTGTGTTAGTTACTGTGTGTTGTGTTCCTCAGGGAGCCGCTGTCTGACTGTCTGAAAGACGTAGGTCTGATCCCTCCCTTCAACCGTATGTTGTTAGAGGTCACCTTCGGGAAGCTGTACTCCTGGTCCATCCAGAACCTACGCAACATCCTGCTGGAAGCCAGCGGCAACTTTCATCAACTGGGTGAGCTAAACATGGCTCCACGTAGCCTTTAGTAGAGGTTACGGACATGGCTCCACGTAGCCTTTAGTAGAGGTTACGGACATGGCCTTTAATAGAGGTTACTAACATGGCTCCACGTAGCCTTTAATAGAGGTTACTAACATGGCTCCACGTAGCCTTTAATAGAGGTTACTAACATGGCCTTTAATAGAGGTTACTAACATGGCTCCACGTAGCCTTTAATAGAGGTTACTAACATGGCCTTTAATAGAGGTTACTAACATGGCTCCACGTAGCCTTTAATAGAGGTTACGGACATGGCTCCACGTAGCCTTTAGTAGAGGTTACGGACATGGCCTTTAATAGAGGTTACTAACATGGCTCCACGTAGCCTTTAATAGAGGTTACTAACATGGCTCCACGTAGCCTTTAATAGAGGTTACTAACATGGCTCCACGTAGCCTACAATAGAGGTTACTAACATGGCTCCACGTAGCCTTTAATAGAGGTTACTAACATGGCTCCACGTAGCCTTTAATAGAGGTTACTAACATGGCTCCACGTAGCCTTTAATAGAGGTTACTAACATGGCTCCACGTAGCCTTTAGTAGAGGTTACGGACATGGCTCCACGTAGCCTTTAATAGAGGTTACTAGCATGGCTCCACGTAGCCTTTAATAGAGGTTACTAACATGGCTCCACGTAGCCTTTAATAGAGGTTACTAACATGGCTCCACGTAGCCTTTAATAGAGGTTACTAACATGGCTCCACGTAGCCTTTAATAGAGGTTACTAACATGGCTCCACGTAGCCTTTAGTAGAGGTTACGGACATGGCTCCACGTAGCCTTTAATAGAGGTTACTAGCATGGCTCCACGTAGCCTTTAATAGAGGTTACTAACATGGCTCCACGTAGCCTTTAATAGAGGTTACTAACATGGCTCCACGTAGCCTTTAATAGAGGTTACTAACATGGCTCCACGTAGCCTTTAATAGAGGTTACTAACATGGCTCCACGTAGCCTTTAGTAGAGGTTACGGACATGGCTCCACGTAGCCTTTAATAGAGGTTACTAGCATGCCTCCACGTAGCCTTTAGTAGAGGTTACTAACATGGCTCCACGTAGCCTTTAGTAGAGGTTAGTAACATGGCTCCACGTAGCCTTTAGTAGAGGTTACGGACATGGCTCCACGTAGCCTTTAATAGAGGTTACTAACATGGCTCCACGTAGCCTTTAATAGAGGTTACTAACATGGCTCCACGTAGCCTTTAGTAGAGGTTACGGACATGGCTCCACGTAGCCTTTAATAGAGGTTACTAGCATGCCTCCACGTAGCCTTTAATAGAGGTTACTAACATGGCTCAAACATTATAGAGCAGAATCCTTAGAGACTTCAGTTAAATCAGAAATTGGTGTAAATCATTGATGTCAATGGAAGAGTAAAAATTCTGACCTAAATGCAAATGAATGAATGTATGACCTGACTCTGTCACTCTGGGTTGTGACCATGTGGGATGTAATGACCTAACTCTGTCACTCTGGGTTGTGACCATGTGGGATGTAATGACCTAACTCTGTCACTCTGGGTTGTGACCATGTGGGATGTAATGACCTAACTCTGTCACTCTGGGTTGTGACCATGTGGGATGTAATGACCTAACTCTGTCACTCTGGGTTGTGACCATGTGGGATGTATGACCTAACTCTGTCACTCTGGGTTGTGACCATGTGGGATGTATGACCTAACTCTGTCACTCTGGGTTGTGACAATGTGGGATGTAATGACCTAACTCTGTCACTCTGGGTTGTGACCATGTGTACTCCAGGTGTACAGCCCGTCCCTCTCCAGACCATTACCAATGAGAACCCGGCCGGTCCCAGCCTGGGTACCATCCCTCAGGCCCGTTTCCTTCTCTCCATGCTCCACATGCTGTCTCTGAAACACGGCGCCAACAGCCTGGCTCTGCTGCTCAACTCTGGGACCCTGGCTCTCACGCAGAGCATCCTCAGACTCATAGGTGAGGACTGGCAGCATGGACGATGCCCTTTCACACTCATATAGGTGTACACACACACACACGGTTATTGTCTGTTATTGACTATTGTTTCCAGGCCCCAGTACAGACAGCAGTGAGGAGGAGCTGGGGTCGAGAGGTCACGGGGGGTCAGCTACGGTACTGGAGGAGAGCCGAAAGGAGGCGACCCCCACTCCCCTGCCCGCCTCAGGGCCTGAACTAGCCGCCATGATGAAGATCGGAACCAGAGTGATGAGAGGACTGGACTGGAAGTGGGGAGATCAGGTCAATAACTGTAGTACTACTGGTATTGTATACTACTGGTATACTACTACTACTACTATTAATAATACTACTACTACTATAAATACTACTAGTTTATAATGATTCACTAAGTATGAGGAGACTGGACTGGAAGTGGGGAGATCAGGTCAATAACTGTAGTACTACTGGTATTGTATACTACTGGTATACTACTACTACTACTATTAATAATACTACTACTACTATAAATACTACTAGTTTATAATGATTCACTAAGTATGAGGAGACTGGACTGGAAGTGGGGAGATCAGGTCAATAACTGTAGTACTACTGGTATTGTATACTACTGGTATACTACTACTACTACTATTAATAATACTACTACTACTATAAATACTACTAGTTTATAATGATTCACTAAGTATGAGGAGACTGGACTGGAAGTGGGGAGATCAGGTCAATAACTGTAGTACTACTGGTATTGTATACTACTGGTAGACAGCAGCTACTCTTCCTGGGGTTTATTATGGATCCCCATTAGTTCCTGTCAAGGCAGCAGCTACTCTTCCTGGGGTTTATTATGGATCCCCATTAGTTCCTGCCAAGGCAGCAACTACTCTTCCTGGGGTTTATTATGGATCCCCATTAGTTCCTGCCAAGGCAGCAGCTACTCTTCCTGGGGTTTATTATGGATCCCCATTAGTTCCTGTCAAGGCAGCAGCTACTCTTCCTGGGGTTTATTATGGATCCCCATTAGTTCCTGCCAAGGCAGCAACTACTCTTCCTGTGGTTTATTATGGATCCCCATTAGTTCCTGCCAAGGCAGCAGCTACTCTTCCTGGGGTTTATTATGGATCCCCATTAGTTCCTGCCAAGGCAGCAGCTACTCTTCCTTGGGGTTTATTATGGATCCCCATTAGTTCCTGCCAAGGCAGCAGCTACTCTTCCTGGGGTTTATTATGGATCCCCATTAGTTCCTGCCAAGGCATCAGCTACTCTTCCTGGGGTTTATTATGGATCCCCATTAGTTCCTGCCAAGGCATCAGCTACTCTTCCTGGGGTTTATTATGGATCCCCATTAGTTCCTGCCAAGGCAGCAGCTACTCATCCTGGGGTTTATTATGGATGCCCATTAGTTCCTGCCAAGGCAGCAGCTACTCTTCCTGGGGTTTATTATGGATGCCCATTAGTTCCTGCCAAGGCAGCAGCTACTCTTCCTGGGGTTTATTATGGATGCCCATTAGTTCCTGCCAAGGCAGCAGCTACTCTTCCTGGGGTTTATTATGGATCCCCATTAGTTCCTGCCAAGGCAGCAGCTACTCTTCCTGGGGTTTATTATGGATCCCCATTAGTTCCTGCCAAGGCAGCAGCTACTCTTCCTTGGGTATATTATGGATCCCCATTAGTTCCTGCCAAGGCAGCAGCTACTCTTCCTGGGGTTTATTATGGATCCCCATTAGTTCCTGTCAAGGCAGCAGCTACTCTTCCTGGGGTTTATTATGGATCCCCATTAGTTCCTGCCAAGGCAGTAGCTACGCTTCCTGGGGTTTATTATGGATCCCCATTAGTTCCTGCCAAGGCAGCAGCTACTCTTCCTGGTGTTTATTATGGATCCCCATTAGTTCCTGCCAAGGCAGCAGCTACTCTTCCTGGTGTTTATTATGGATCCCCATTAGTTCCTGCCAAGGCAGCAGCTACTCTTCCTGGGGTTTATTATGGATCCCCATTAGTTCCTGCCAAGGCAGCAGCTACTCTTCCTGGGGTTTATTATGGATCCTCATTAGTTCCTGCCAAGACAGCAGCTACTCTTCCTGGGGTTTATTATGGATCCCCATTAGTTCCTGCCAAGGCATCAGCTACTCTTCCTGGGGTTTATTATGGATCCCCATTAGTTCCTGACAAGCCAGCAGCTGCTCTTCCTGGGGTTTATTATGGATCCCCATTAGTTCCTGCCAAGCCAGCAGCTACTCTTCCTGGGGTTTATTATGGATCCCCATTAGTTCCTGCCAAGGCAGCAGCTACTCTTCCTGGGGTTTATTATGGATCCCCATTAGTTCCTGCCAAGGCAGCAGCTACTCTTCCTGGGGTTTATTATGGATCCCCATTAGTTCCTGTCAAGGCAGCAGCTACTCTTCCTGGGGTTTATTATGGATCCCCATTAGTTCCTGCCAAGGCAGCAGCTACTCTTCCTGGGGTTTATTATGGATTCTCATTAGTTCCTGCCAAGGCAGCAGCTACTCTTCCTGGGGTTTATTATGGATCCCCATTAGTTCCTGCCAAGGCAGCAGCTACTCTTCCTGGGGTTTATTATGGATCCCCATTAGTTCCTAACAAGGCAGCAGCTACTCTTCCTGGGGTTTATTATGGATACCCATTAGTTCCTGCCAAGGCAGCAGCTACTCTTCCTGGGGTTTATTATGGATCCCCATTAGTTCCTGCCAAGACAGCAGCTACTCTTCCTGGGGTTTATTATGGATCCCCATTAGTTCATGACAAGGCAGCAGCTACTCTTCCTGGGGTTTATTATGGATCCCCATTAGTTCCTATCAATGCAGCAGCTACTCTTCCTGGGGTTTATTAGGGATCCTGAGGAGCAAGCATTTCACACACATTATCCAGATACTGACTTTAAACACTTGGTGGTCTATAGCAGCTTCCCACCAGAATGGGCTTTAGGTGAGGCAGATGAACCTCTAGCCATATTACTTCAACAGTATTTAACATGAGATCCAGATACTGACTGTTAGCACTTGGTGGTCTATAGCAGCTTCCCACCAGAATGGGCTTTAGGTGAGGCAGATGAACCTGTAGCCATATTACTTCAACAGTATTTAACATGAGATCCTCTCTAAGCTTTACAGGAATGTGGTTCTGAATATAAACAGCAACACCTCCACCTTTGGCATTTCTGTATTTTCTGTAGATGTTATAACCTTGTATTGCTACCCCTGTATCATCAAAGGTATTATCTAAGTGAGTTACAAAGATTGTCAGAATATGAATGTAATCTGTTCAACTTACTCTTTAAAGTTGTAATAGTAGAATGTACAAGGTGGCCATTGAAATAAACATGGGGGGGTGCGGGCTCTTTCCCAATGCTGGAAGGGGGGTCTGAGTGAAAAAGTTTGAGAACCCTTGTGCTAAATTACTAAAATGTTATTCTCTGTGTAGGACGGTCCTGCGCCGGGTCTGGGCCGGGTGATAGGGGAGCTGGGTGAGGATGGGTGGATACGGGTCCAGTGGGATACCAGCAGTACCAACTCATACAGGATGGGCAAGGAGGGCAAATACGACCTGAAACTGTCCGAGCCCCCGCCTGCCTCCCAGCCTGCTACTGAAGACTCTGACACCGAGGATGACACTGGTCAGTATATATACACCCCCTGGTCAGTATATACACCCCTGGTCAGTATATACACCCCCTGGTCAGTATATACACCCCCTGGTCAGTATATACACCCCCTGGTCAGTATATATACACCCCCTGGTCACTATATACACCCCCTGGTCAGTATATATACACCCCCTGGTCAGTATATATACACCCCCTGGTCAGTATATACACACCCCCTGGTCAGTATATACACACCCCCTGGTCAGTATATTTACACCCTCTGGTCAGTATATACACACCCCCTGGTCTGTATATATACACCCCCTGGTCAGTATATACACACCCCCTGGTCTGTATATATACACCCCCTGGTCTGTGTATGTGTATATATATATGTACACCCACACACCCTCTGGTCAATATATACACCCCATGGTCAATATATACACCCCCTGGTCAGTATATACACCCCCTGGTCTTTGTGTGTATATATATATACACCCACACACCCTCTGGTCAGTATATACAGCATATCAGATGACCTGACCTACACAATCACCCGACCTCAACCCAATTGAGATGGTTTGGGATGAGTTGGACTGCAGAGTGAAGGAAAAGCAGCCAACATGTGCTCAGCATATGAGGGAACTCCTTCAAGACTGTTGGAAAAGCATTCCTCATGAAGCTGGTTGAGAGAATGCCAAGAGTGTGCAAAGCTGTCCTCAAGGCAAAGGGTGGCTACTTTGAAGAATCTAAAATCAAAGATATATTTTCATCTGTTAACCACTTTTTTGGTTACTACATGATTCCATATGTGTTATTTCATAGTTTTGATGTCTTCACTATTATTCTACAATGTAGAAAATAGTAAAAATAAAGAAAAACCCTTGAATGAGTAGGTGTGTCCAAACTACTGACTGGTACTGTATATACACAATACACCCCCTGATGCAATCAAATCAGTTAAATTAGATTTCTTAAGGTCTACATCAACAATGATCAAAGCAAGTGCTTTCCAGTGTGTCACTGAGGTGAAATAACATGTCAGACAGACCTTTTCTCTAATGTATGTTCCTGTGTGTGTACTAGAAGGAGAGGTGCTAGATAAGAGTGCCCACCCCACAGCCATGTTGTTGACCAGTACAGTGAACCTGTTGAAGACCCTGTCTCTGTCTGCTGGGATCTACTCTGAGGTGATGCAGACAGACGCCACACGGACCCTCTGTGGTCTTCTCCGCATGCTGGTGGAGAGTGGAGCCAACGACAAGACAGGTAACCCACTGGATCTCAAGGAAGAGGCTATGTAGATGTAATCACTCAGCCCTGAGAAATGTCTGTCTGACCTCTACCCTCAGGTTCTCACCGGCTGGTATCCAGGGAGCAGCATCGTAGCTGGTGTACTCTCTGTCCTGACCTCTGACCTCTACCCTCAGGTTCTCACCGGCTGGTATCCAGGGAGCAGCATCGTAGCTGGTGTACTCTCTGTCCTGACCTCTGACCTCTACCCTCAGGTTCTCACCGGCTGGTATCCAGGGAGCAGCATCGTAGCTGGTTTACTCTCTGTCCTGACCTCTACCCTCAGGTTCTCACCGGCTGGTATCCAGGGAGCAGCATCGTAGCTGGTGTACTCTCTGTACTGACCTCTGACCTCTACCCTCAGGTTGTCCATCTCACCGGCTGGTATCCAGGGAGCAGCATCGTAGCTGGTGTACTCTCTGTACTGACCTCTGACCTCTACCCTCAGGTTGTCCATCTCACCGGCTGGTATCCAGGGAGCAGCATCGTAGCTGGTGTACTCTCTATACTGACCTCTGACCTCTACCCTCAGGTTGTCCATCTCACCGGCTGGTATCCAGGGAGCAGCATCGTAGCTGGTGTACTCTGGGTTTCATCCGTAGCATGGCCCTCCAGCCCCAGATGTGTTCAACTCTCAGTACTTCGGCCTGGATCAGTCTGCTGATCCGCATCGTCGAGGGACAACAGTCCTGTAATGCTGTGACACTGCAGAGACAGGTAAAACCACCTTGATGTTGGTCAATAAGACTGGTGGTGGGGAAGCTCTGCCTTTGGTACCAGTAAAGACTGGTGAGGATGTTCTGCTGGTGGTGGGGAAGCTCTGCCTTTGGTACCAGTAAAGACTGGTGGGGATGTTCTGCTCATGGTGGGGAAGCTCTGCCTTTGGTACCAGTAAAGACTGGTGGGGATGTTCTGCTCATGGTGGGGAAGCTCTGCCTTTGGTACCAGTAAATACTGGTGGGGATGTTCTGCTCATGGTGGGGAAGCTCTGTTTTTGGTACCAGTAAAGACTGGTGAGGATGTTCTGTTGGTGGTGGGGAAGCTCTGCCTTTGGTACCAGTAAAGACTGGTGAGGATGTTCTGTTGGTGGTGGGGAAGCTCTGCCTTTGGTACCAGTAAATACTGGTGAGGATGTTCTGCTGGTGGTGGGGAAGCTCTGCCTTTGGTACCAGTAAAGACTGGTGGTGATGTTCTGCTGGTGGTGGGGAAGCTCTGCCTTTGGTACCAGTAAATACTGGTGAGGATGTTCTGCTGGTGGTGGGGAAGCTCTGCCTTTGGTACCAGTAAAGACTGGTGGGGATGTTCTGCTGGTGGTGGGGAAGCTCTGTTTTTGGTACCAGTAAAGACTGGTGAGGATGTTCTGTTGGTGGTGGGGAAGCTCTGCCTTTGGTACCAGTAAATACTGGTGAGGATGTTCTGCTGGTGGTGGGGAAGCTCTGCATTTGGTACCAGTAAAGACTGGTGGTGATGTTCTGCTGGTGGTGGGGAAGCTCTGCCTTTGGTACCAGTAAAGACTGGTGGGGATGTTCTGCTCATGGTGGGGAAGCTCTGTTTTTGGTACCAGTAAAGACTGGTGAGGATGTTCTGTTGGTGGTGGGGAAGCTCTGCCTTTGGTACCAGTAAAGACTGGTGGTGATGTTCTGCTGGTGGTGGGGAAGCTCTGCCTTTGGTACCAGTAAAGACTGGTGGGGATGTTCTGCTCATGGTGGGGAAGCTCTGCCTTTGGTACCAGTAAAGACTGGTGAGGATGTTCTGCTGGTGGTGGGGAAGCTCTGCCTTTGGTACCAGTAAAGACTGGTGAGGATGTTCTGCTGGTGGTGGGGAAGCTCTGCCTTTGGTACCAGTAAAGACTGGTGAGGATGTTCTGCTGGTGGTGGGGAAGCTCTGCTTTTGGTACCAGTAAAGACTGGTGAGGATGTTCTGCTGATGGTGGGGAAGCTCTGCCTTTGGTACCAGTAAAGATTGGTGATGATGTTCTGCTGGTGGTGGGGGAGCTCTGCCTTTGGTACCAGTAAAGACTGGTGAGGATGTTCTGCTGGTGGTGGGGAAGCTCTGCCTTTGGTACCAGTAAAGACTGGTGAGGATGTTCTGTTGGTGGTGGGGAAGCTCTGCCTTTGGTACCAGTAAAGATTGGTGAGGATGTTCTGCTGGTGGTGGGGAAGCTCTGCCTTTGGTACCAGTAAAGACTGGTGAGGATGTTCTGCTCATGGTGGGGAAGCTCTGCCTTTGGTACCAGTCAAACAGATGTGGACAGTACAGGCCTCCGTCATGCTCCGGAGAGACAGTACAGGCCTCCGTCATGCTCCGGAGAGACAGTACAGGCCTCCGTCATGCTCCAGAGAGACGGTACAGGCCTCCGTCATGCTCCGGAGAGACGGTACAGGCCTCCGTCATGCTCCGGAGAGACAGTACAGGCCTCCGTCATGCTCCGGAGAGACGGTACAGGCCTCCGTCATGCTCCGGAGAGACGGTACAGGCCTCCGTCATGCTCCGGAGAGACGGTACAGGCCTCCGTCATGCTCCGGAGAGACGGTACAGGCCTCCGTCATGCTCCGGAGAGACGGTACAGGCCTCCGTCATGCTCCGGAGAGACGGTACAGGCCTCCGTCATGCTCCGGAGAGACGGTACAGGCCTCCGTCATGCTCCGGAGAGACGGTACAGGCCTCCGTCATGCTCCGGAGAGACGGTACAGGCCTCCGTCATGCTCCGGAGAGACGGTACAGGCCTCCGTCATGCTCCGGAGAGACGGTACAGGCCTCCGTCATGCTCCGGAGAGACGGTACAGGCCTCCGTCATGCTCCGGAGAGACGGTACAGGCCTCCGTCATGCTCCGGAGAGACGGTACAGGCCTCCGTCATGCTCCGGAGAGACGGTACAGGCCTCCGTCATGCTCCGGAGAGACGGTACAGGCCTCCGTCATGCTCCGGAGAGACGGTACAGGCCTCCGTCATGCTCCGGAGAGACGGTACAGGCCTCCGTCATGCTCCGGAGAGACGGTACAGGCCTCCGTCATGCTCCGGAGAGACGGTACAGGCCTCCGTCATGCTCCGGAGAGACGGTACAGGCCTCCGTCATGCTCCGGAGAGACGGTACAGGCCTCCGTCATGCTCCGGAGAGACGGTACAGGCCTCCGTCATGCTCCGGAGAGACGGTACAGGCCTCCGTCATGCTCCGGAGAGACGGTACAGGCCTCCGTCATGCTCCGGAGAGACGGTACAGGCCTCCGTCATGCTCCGGAGAGACGGTACAGGCCTCCGTCATGCTCCGGAGAGACGGTACAGGCCTCCGTCATGCTCCGGAGAGACGGTACAGGCCTCCGTCATGCTCCGGAGAGACGGTACAGGCCTCCGTCATGCAAGAGACTGAATAGAGAGGGTGTGTGGAGATAGCCAAGAGGCATGTCCCTTACACTGTCTCCTCCTCCCTGTCCCCAGATGTCTAACTGATCCTGGCTCTGCGTCCTGGCTTTGCGTCTGCTGTATAGAGATGGCTAAACGAGACATTCCCCTTATCCCCTGTATCCATATTAATCTGTGTGTAACGAGTGTCTCCTCACTGTCTCCAGATCCTGGCTCTGCGTCTGCTGCAGGCCGTGCTCCCCTCCTGGGACAAGATGGAGAGATCTCAGGACATGAAGTTCCTGGTGGAAAAACTCTTTGGTTTCCTGGGGTGTCTACTTCGCTCCTGCTCCTCTGACCTGCCCCTGCTCAGAGGTATGTACCCTAACCCGTGACCCCTAACCCCTCACCCTGATCCTAAACTCTGTGGTTTCCTGGGGTGTCCTGCTCAGAGGTATGTACCCTAACTCGTGACCCCTAACCCCTCACCCTGATCCTAAACTCTGTGGTTTCCTGGGGTGTCCTGCTCAGAGGTATGTCAGGGTTCAATACAACTTCATGAGCGCCCTCAGGAAAAATTAAGAAAGGCATGAAAGACCAATAATAACATCCTCCATGTACAAGACCAAGACCAGGACCGTAAACATGTAGAACATTCCCTCAGAGTAACTTCATCTCCTCTCTGTTGTCTGTCATGTCTTCCTGTCCCTGTCACAGAGGGCTCTCTGAGACGCAGGAAGTCCCGCCCCCAGGCCTCCCTGACAGCCAGTCACAGCAGTACACTGGCTGAGGAGATAGTGTCTGTGCTGCGCACGCTGCACTCCCTGGGCCAATGGAACGCTCTGCTCAACGACTATATCAACTGTCAACTCAGCTGTATAGGAGATGTGATGGCCGGACGACACTCTGAGACGGTACTCACGTCTTACTGCACTATGGGCCCGTTTCCCAGACACACATTAAGTACTGGACTAAAAAACTCTTTCAATGGAGAATCTGCAACTGAAAATGCTTTTTATATTTATGATGTGATGATGACTTCATGTGGGAGTAGCTTAGTGTATGTTCAAGAGAGATTTCCCCCCTCAGGATCAACTTCTGTCTCCCAAATCTCACTGTTGTGTAACTCTTCACGACCCTTATGGCAGGGTTCTAACTTCCAATCCTCATGTTGACTTTACTGTTCTTTATGAAAACATGATCGCCGTATAATTATGCTCTCTCTGTCTCTCTCTGGAGGAGTACTTCCCTGACTCGGAGGGCCCTAGGGTGGGGGGTCTGATGGCCGTGCTGGCTGTGATCGGGGGCATCGACGGGAGGCTGAGGCTGGGTGGACAGGTCATCCATGAGGAGTACGGAGAGGGAACGGTCACACGCATCACACCTAAAGGACGAATCACAGTGCAGTTTCATGAGATGAGGACCTGTAGGGTCTGCCTGCTCAGCCAACTCAAACCAGTAGGTGTTTAGCTGTTACACACACACACACACATACACACACACACACACACACACACACACACACACACACACACACACACACACACACACACACACACACAGTCTTGTACAGCTAATCTTGTGGGGACACACAATTCAGTCCCATTCAAAATCCTATTTTCCCTGAACATAACCCTAGCTCCTAACCCTAAAACTAACCCTAAACGTAATTCTAACCTTAAACCTAAACCGCCTAGAAATAGCATTTGAAATCGTAGAGACTAACAAGAAGTCCCCAGTTAGTCTATTCTATGAAGGGAATCCTGGTCCCCACAAGAATAGTTAAACACACACACACACACACACCATTATCTCCAGGTCTTGTTCTAATAACCCTGTGTCTGTCCTCTAGCTACCAGTAGTATCGTTCAGTGTTCAGAACCTTCCCTTCTCTGACTCCATGTTGGTTGTCTGGGCTCAACTGGTTCACCTGGCCGGCAGCAAGCTGGAGAAACAACACCTGAAGACGTCTCTCAGCCGCGGGCTCACAGGTAGGACACCCACAGAGTCCCTGTCTGAGTCACAACATAGGTTACTGTACTGACGTTACCATAGGTTACTGTACTGACGTTACCATAGGTTACTGTACTGATGTTACCATAGGTTACTGTACTGACGTTACCATAGGTTACTGTACTGACGTTACCATAGGTTACTGTACTGACGTTACCATAGGTTACTGTACTGATGTTACCATAGGTTACTGTACTGACGTTACCATAGGTTACTGTTCTGACGTTACCATAGGTTACTGTACTGACGTTACCATAGGTTACTGTACTGACGTTACCATAGTTTACTGTACTGACGTTACCATAGGTTACTGTACTGACGTTACCATAGGTTACTGTACTGACGTTACCATAGGTTACTGTACTGACGTTACCATAGGTTACTGTACTGATGTTACCATAGGTTACTGTACTGACGTTACCATAGGTTACTGTACTGACGTTACCATAGGCTGCTGTACTGACGTTACCATAGGTTGCTGTACTGACGTTACCATAGGTTACTGTACTGACGTTACCATAGGTTACTGTACTGACGTTACCATAGGTTACTGTACTGACGTTACCATAGGTTACTGTTCTGACGTTACCATAGGTTACTGTACTGACGTTACCATAGGTTACTGTACTGACGTTACCATAGGTTACTGTACTGACGTTACCATAGGTTACTGTACTGACGTTACCATAGGTTACTGTACTGACGTTACCATAGGTTACTGTACTGACGTTACCATAGGCTACTGTACTGACGTTACCATAGGCTGCTGTTCTGACGTTACCATAGGTTGCTGTACTGACGTTACCATAGGCTACTGTACTGACGTTACCATAGGTTACTGTACTGACGTTACCATAGGTTACTGTACTGACGTTACCATAGGTTGCTGTACTGACGTTACCATAGGCTGCTGTACTGACGTTACCATAGGCTACTGTTCTGACGTTACCATGGGTTACTGTACTTACGTTACCATGGGTTACTGTTCTGACGTTACCATAGGTTACTGTACTGACGTTACCATAGGTTACTGTTCTGACGTTACCATAGGTTACTGTACTGACGTTACCATAGGTTACTGTACTGACGTTACCATAGGTTACTGTACTGACGTTACCATAGGCTACTGTACTGACGTTACCATAGGTTACTGTACTGACGTTACCATAGGTTACTGTACTGACGTTACCATAGGTTACTGTACTGACGTTACCATAGGTTACTGTACTGACGTTACCATAGGCTACTGTACTGACGTTACCATAGGTTACTGTACTGACGTTACCATAGGCTACTGTACTGACGTTACCATAGGTTACTGTACTGACGTTACCATAGGTTACTGTACTGACGTTACCATAGGTTACTGTACTGACGTTACCATAGGTTACTGTACTGACGTTACCATAGGCTACTGTACTGACGTTACCATAGGTTAGTTACTGTACTGACGTTACCATAGGTTACTGTACTGACGTTACCATAGGTTACTGTGCTGACGTTACCATAGGTTACTGTACTGACGTTACCATAGGTTACTGTACTGACGTTACCATAGGTTACTGTGCTGACGTTACCATAGGTTACTGTACTGACGTTACTGATTGGTGAAATTACTTAATGAGATAAATGTTTTAAAAAAAAAGTTGAGTTCCCAGTTAAATGGAACAGAAAGGAGCGATATAAACCAGTATTTTTTGGGTTCAAACCGGTTCAGTACTTTATTTTACTGGTTGGAACAGTGCAACAGAACAACAACAAATAATTTAGTTTCCAACCGCTGCTACAAAGCCACTGTGAAACCAGGCCAGACACCTACAGCTGCTACAAAGCCACTGTGAAACCAGGCCAGACACCTACAGCTGCTCCAAACCCACTGTGAAACCAGGCCAGACACCTACAGCTGCTCCAAACCCACTGTGAAACCAGGCCAGACACCTACAGCTGCTACAAAGCCACTGTGAAACCAGGCCAGACACCTACAGCTGCTACAAAGCCACTGTGAAACCAGGCCAGACACCTACAGCTGCTCCAAAGCCACTGTGAAACCAGGCCAGACACCTACAGCTGCTCCAAAGCCACTGTGAAA
Source organism: Salvelinus namaycush (assembly GCF_016432855.1). Classification (NCBI taxonomy): domain Eukaryota; kingdom Metazoa; phylum Chordata; class Actinopteri; order Salmoniformes; family Salmonidae; genus Salvelinus; species Salvelinus namaycush. Next base: position 48,942,956 of record NC_052316.1, on the reverse strand, counting down.
CCAGGCCAGACACCTACAGCTGCTACAAACCCACTGTGAAACCAGGCCAGACACCTACAGCTGCTCCAAAGCCACTGTGAAACCAGGCCAGACACCTACAGCTGCTACAAACCCACTGTGAAACCAGGCCAGACACCTACAGCTGCTCCAAACCCACTGTGAAACCAGGCCAGACACCTACAGCTGCTCCAAACCCACTGTGAAACCAGGCCAGACACCTACAGCTGCTCCAAAGCCACTGTGAAACCAGGCCAGACACCTACAGCTGCTCCAAACCCACTGTGAAACCAGGCCAGACACCTACAGCTGCTCCAAACCCACTGTGAAACCAGGCCAGACACCTACAGCTGCTACAAAGCCACTGTGAAACCAGGCCAGACACCTACAGCTGCTACAAAGCCACTGTGAAACCAGGCCAGACACCTACAGCTGCTACAAAGCCACTGTGAAACCAGGCCAGACACCTACAGCTGCTCCCATCAGTGTGTTTACTATAATGTTCTGACTGAGACAATGAACTGTACATCCTGTTTCCTGTGTTCTGCTTTACATCCTGTTTCCTGTGTTCTGCTTTACATCCTGTTTCCTGTGTTCTGCTTTACATCCTGTTTCCTGTGTTCTGCTTTACATCCTGTTTCCTGTGTTCTGCTTTACATCCTGTTTCCTGTGTTCTGCTTTACATCCTGTTTCCTGTGTTCTGCTTTACATCCTGTTTCCTGTGTTCTGCTTTACATCCTGTTTCCTGTGTTCTGCTTTACATCCTGTTTCCTGTGTTCTGCTTTACTTCCTGTTTCCTGTGTTCTGCTTTACTTCCTGTGTTCTGCTTTACATCCTGTTTCCTGTGTTCTGCTTTACATCCTGTTTCCTGTGTTCTGCTTTACATCCTGTTTCCTGTGTTCTGCTTTACATCCTGTTTCCTGTGTTCTGCTTTACTTCCTGTTTCCTGTGTTCTGCTTTACATCCTGTTTCCTGTGTTCTGCTTTACTTCCTGTTTCCTGTGTTCTGCTTACTGCTGTACATGATGTTCCTGTTGAATGGTTCTTTATGCCTCACTAACCTGACCTCCTGTTAGTCTCTCCTACTGACTCTGTTTCAAGTCTGTCTGTTCAGTGTGTGTAGTCCAGGGTGTAACTGTGTGTTGTTGGCATCTAGCTGACCAGGTCGACGTTGCCCTCCTGCGGTGCCAGCAGCTGAGACTGTACATCCTGAAGGCGTCCAGGGCCCTCCTCTCACACCAGGACAAACTACGACAGATCCTCTCACAGGCTGCCGTGCTGGATCACACACCCAACCCCAGTGGTAAGCACTGATTCCAGGTCAGATCTAGTACTAGACCTCCCACCCAACCCCAGTGGTAAGCACTGATTCCAGGTCAGATCTAGTACTAGACCTCCCACCCAACCCCAGTGGTAAGCACTGATTCCAGGTCAGATCTAGTACTAGACCTCCCACCCAACCCCGGTGGTAAGCACTGATTCCAGGTCAGATCTAGTACTAGATCTCCCACCCAACCCCAGTGGTAAGCACTGATTCCAGGTCAGATCTAGTACTAGATCTCCCACCCAACCCCGGTGGTAAGCACTGATTCCAGGTCAGATCTAGTACTAGATCTCCCACCCAACCCCAGTGGTAAGCACTGATTCCAGGTCAGATCTAGTACTAGACCTCCCACCCAACCCCAGTGGTAAGCACCCCCCTTATGCTCCTCCCTCTCCTTACAGAGGAGCCTATGGCTGTGTCTCCTGACGTGGGTGACCTGTCTCCTGACTGTCCCCTGTCCCCCCTTATGCTCCTCCCTCTCCTTACAGAGGAGCCTATGGCTGTGTCTCCTGACGTGGGTGACCTGACTGTCCCCTGCCCCCCCTTATGCTCCTCCCTCTCCTTACAGAGGAGCCTATGGCTGTGTCTCCAGACGTGGGTGACCTGTCTCCTGAGGGTCCCCTGCCCCCCCTCATGCTCCTCCAGCAGCTCCTTTCTGCAGCCACACAGCCCTCACCTATCAAGGCCATCTTCAACAGGCAGGAACTGGAGGTAAGCACAGGCACACACACACACCTGCGTTTCCGTTAGCCAGTAATTGCCAGTTTTTGCAATAATTAAAATAAAATAGTTGCGGGCCAAACTGTCAGGGAGAAAAAACATTTCTTTCAAATTTTGTGCCGCAGCATATTGATGCTCAAAAGTAGAACGGGGCTAATGACTTGGTCCCGGGGCTACTGACTTGGTCCCGGGGCTACTGACTTGGTCCCGGGGCTACTGACTTGGTCCCGGGGCTACTGACTTGGTCCCGGGGCTAATGACTTGGTCCCGGGGCTACTGACTTGGTCCCGGGGCTAATGACTTGGTCCCGGGGCTACTGACTTGGTCCCGGGGCTACTGACTTGGTCCCGGGGCTACTGACTTGGTCCCGGGGCTACTGACTTGGTCCCGGGGCTACTGACTTGGTCCCGGGGCTACTGACTTGGTCCCGGGGCTAATGACTTGGTCCCGGGGCTAATGACTTGGTCCCGGGGCTACTGACTTGGTCCCGGGGCTAATGACTTGGTCCCGGGGATAATGACTTGGTCCCGTGGATAATGACTTGGTCCCGGGGCTACTGACTTGGTCCCGGGGCTACTGACTTGGTCCCGGGGCTACTGACTTGGTCCCGGGGCTACTGACTTGGTCCCGGGGCTACTGACTTGGTCCCGGGGCTACTGACTTGGTCCCGGGGCTAATGACTTGGTCCCGGGGCTAATGACTTGGTCCCGGGGCTAATGACTTGGTCCCGGGGCTAATGACTTGGTACCGGGGCTAATGACTTGGTCCCGGGGCTAATGACTTGGTCCCGGGGCTAATGACTTGGTCCCGGGGCTAATGACTTGGTCCCGGGGCTAATGACTTGGTCCCGGGGCTAATGACTTGGTCCCGGGGCTACTGACTTGGTCCCGGGGCTACTGACTTGGTCCCGGGGCTACTGACTTGGTCCCGGGGCTACTGACTTGGTCCCGGGGCTACTGACTTGGTCCCGGGGCTAATGACTTGGTCCCGGGGCTACTGACTTGGTCCCGGGGCTACTGACTTGGTCCCGGGGCTACTGACTTGGTCCCGGGGCTACTGACTTGGTCCCGGGGATAATGACTTGGTCCCGGGGATAATGACTTGGTCCCGGGGATAATGACTTGGTCCCGGGGATAATGACTTGGTCCCGGGGCTACTGACTTGGTCCCGGGGCTACTGACTTGGTCCCGGGGCTACTGACTTGGTCCCGGGGCTACTGACTTGGTCCCGGGGCTACTGACTTGGTCCCGGGGCTACTGACTTGGTCCCGGGGCTACTGACTTGGTCCCGGGGCTAATGACTTGGTCCCGGGGCTACTGACTTGGTCCCGGGGCTACTGACTTGGTCCCGGGGCTACTGACTTGGTCCCGGGGCTAATGACTTGGTCCCGGGGCTAATGACTTGGTCCCGGGGCTAATGACTTGGTCCCGGGGCTAATGACTTGGTCCCGGGGCTACTGACTTGGTCCCGGGGCTAATGACTTGGTCCCGGGGCTAATGACTTGGTCCCGGGGCTAATGACTTGGTCCCGGGGCTAATGACTTGGTCCCGGGGCTAATGACTTGGTCCCGGGGCTAATGACTTGGTCCCGGGGCTACTGACTTGGTCCCGGGGCTACTGACTTGGTCCCGGGGCTACTGACTTGGTCCCGGGGCTACTGACTTGGTCCCGGGGCTAATGACTTGGTCCCGGGGCTAATGACTTGGTCCCGGGGCTACTGACTTGGTCCCGGGGCTACTGACTTGGTCCCGGGGCTACTGACTTGGTCCCGGGGCTACTGACTTGGTCCCGGGGCTACTGACTTGGTCCCGGGGCTACTGACTTGGTCCCGGGGCTACTGACTTGGTCCCGGGGCTAATGACTTGGTCCCGGGGCTAATGACTTGGTCCCGGGGCTAATGACTTGGTCCCGGGGCTAATGACTTGGTCCCGGGGCTAATGACTTGGTCCCGGGGCTAATGACTTGGTCCCGGGGCTACTGACTTGGTCCCGGGGCTACTGACTTGGTCCCGGGGCTACTGACTTGGTCCCTGGGCTACTGACTTGGTCCCGGGGCTAATGACTTGGTCCCGGGGCTAATGACTTGGTACCGGGGCTAATGACTTGGTCCCGGGGCTAATGACTTGGTCCCGGGGCTAATGACTTGGTCCCGGGGCTACTGACTTGGTCCCGGGGCTACTGACTTGGTCCCTGGGCTACTGACTTGGTCCCGGGGCTACTGACTTGGTCCCTGGGCTACTGACTTGGTCCCGGGGCTAATGACTTGGTCCCGGGGCTAATGACTTGGTACCGGGGCTAATGACTTGGTACCGGGGCTAATGACTTGGTCCCGGGGCTAATGACTTGGTCCCGGGGCTAATGACTTGGTCCCGGGGCTAATGACTTGGTCCCGAGGCTAATGACTTGGTCCCGGGGCTAATGACTTGGTCCCGGGGCTAATGACTTGGTCCCGGGGCTAATGACTTGGTCCCGGGGCTAATGACTTGGTCCCGGGGCTACTGACTTGGTCCCGGGGCTACTGACTTGGTCCCGGGGCTACTGACTTGGTCCCGGGGCTACTGACTTGGTCCCGGGGCTACTGACTTGGTCCCGGGGCTAATGACTTGGTCCCGGGGCTAATGACTTGGTCCCGGGGCTAATGACTTGGTCCCGGGGCTACTGACTTGGTCCCGGGGCTACTGACTTGGTCCCGGGGCTACTGACTTGGTACCGGGGATAATGACTTGGTACCGGGGATAATGACTTGGTCCCGGGGCTACTGACTTGGTCCCGGGGCTACTGACTTGGTCCCGGGGCTACTGACTTGGTCCCGGGGATAATGACTTGGTCCCGGGGATAATGACTTGGTCCCGGGGATACTGACTTGGTACCGGGGCTACTGACTTGGTCCCGGGGATACTGACTTGGTCCCGGGGATACTGACTTGGTACCGGGGCTACTGACTTGGCACCGGGGATACTGACTTGGCACCGGGGCCAATGACTATCATCTAAATGACACTATAGTGACTTGGGAATACGCTGTCATGGTTCAAGTAGGCAAATATTTAGTAAGAAACAACTTTGTCATCGTCATCATGTTGTCAAATGTTTGAGACAGACGGCAATGTTGTCATTAGCCAGCAACATAGCTATCAATGTTGTCATTAGCCAGCAACATAGCTATCAATGTTGTCATTAGCCAGCAACATAGCTATCAATGTTGTCATTAGCCAGCAACATAGCTATCAATGTTGTCATTAGCCAGCAACATAGCTATCAATGTTGTCATTAGCCAGCAACATAGCTATCAATGCTAACATTAGCCAGCAACATAGCTATCAATGTTGTCATTAGCCAGCAACATAGCTATCAATGCTAACATTAGCCAGCAACATAGCTATCAATGTTGTCATTAGCCAGCAACATAGCTATCAATGTTGTCATTAGCCAGCAACATAGCTATCAATGCTAACATTAGCCAGCAACATAGCTATCAATGCTAACATTAGCCAGCAACATAGCTATCAATGCTAACATTAGCCAGCAACATAGCTATCAATGCTAACATTAGCCAGCAACATAGCTATCAATGTTGTCATTAGCCAGCAACATAGCTATCAATGCTAACATTAGCCAGCAACATAGCTATCAATGCTAACATTAGCTAGCTAAAATCTGGTGGTCTCCCCTCCATCTTAGCTAGCTAATGTTATACTGCCTCTAAAGTCCATCTGGAGACATCACAATGTTTTCCTACTAATTATTTACCTCCTTTAGAAATGGCATCGTCTTTTCAAGCCAAAGAAATTACCTTTAGACCAAATCTGTCAGTACTGATGTTGTTTCTGTCCCTCTAGACTGCAGTGTGTCAGTACTGATGTTGTTTCTGTCCCTCTAGACTGCAGTGTGTCAGTACTGATGTTGTTTCTGTCCCTCTAGACTGCAGTGTGTCAGTACTGATGTTGTTTCTGTCCCTCTAGACTGCAGTGTGTCAGTACTGATGTTGTTTCTGTCCCTCTAGACTGCAGTGTCAGTACTGATGTTGTTTCTGTCCCTCTAGACTGCAGTGTGTCAGTACTGATGTTGTTTCTGTCCCTCTAGACTGCAGTGTCAGTACTGATGTTGTTTCTGTCCCTCTAGACTGCAGTGTGTCAGTACTGATGTTGTTTCTGTCCCTCTAGACTGCAGTGTGTCAGTACTGATGTTGTTTCTGTCCCTCTAGACTGCAGTGTGTCAGTACTGATGTTGTTTCTGTCCCTCTAGACTGCAGTGTGTCAGTACTGATGTTGTTTCTGTCCCTCTAGACTGCAGTGTGTCAGTACTGATGTTGTTTCTGTCCCTCTAGACTGCAGTGTGTCAGTACTGATGTTGTTTCTGTCCCTCTAGACTGCAGTGTGTCAGTACTGATGTTGTGTCTGTCCCTCTAGACTGCAGCCCTGGCAGTGTGTCAGTACCTGGCGGTGGAGTCCACCCACCCCTCCTCCCCCCTGTTTGAGAGCAGTAGCTCCAGTGAGGCCACGACCCCTGTCACCGTGCAGCACGTCAAAGCCCCTAAACAGAAGAAGCAGAAGGCCTCTCCTGTCCCTCCGCTGCCCATCGTACTACAGCTCATGGAAATGGGTTTCCACAGGAACAATATAGAGTTTTCCCTCAAGTCTCTGTCTGGGATCGGCAGCGCTTCTGGTGTACCAGGTACTGTTTAACATATGTAGCGGTGTGTATACAGTGAGCTCCAACAGTATTGTGATGGTGTGTATACAGTGAGCTCCAACAGTATTGTGATGGTGTGTATACAGTGAGCTCCAACAGTATTGTGATGGTGTGTAATGGTGTGTTTACAGTGAGCTCCAACAGTATTGTAATGGTGTGTATACAGTGAGCTCCAACAGTATTGTGATGGTGTGTAATGGTGTGTTTACAGTGAGCTCCAACAGTATTGTGATGGTGTGTATACAGTGAGCTCCAATAGTATTGTGATGGTGTGTATACAGTGAGCTCCAACAGTATTGTGATGGTGTGTATACAGTGAGCTCCAATAGTATTGTAATGGTGTGTATACAGTGAGCTCCAACAGTATTGTGATGGTGTGTATACAGTGAGCTCCAATAGTATTGTAATGGTGTGTTTACAGTGAGCTCCAATAGTATTGTAATGGTGTGTATACAGTGAGCTCCAACAGTATTGTAATGGTGTGTTTACAGTGAGCTCCAATAGTATTGTAATGGTGTGTTTACAGTGAGCTCCAACAGTATTGTAATGGTGTGTTTACAGTGAGCTCCAACAGTATTGTAATGGTGTGTATACAGTGAGCTCCAACAGTATTGTAATGGTGTGTTTACAGTGAGCTCCAACAGTATTGTAATGGTGTGTTTACAGTGAGCTCCAATAGTATTGTAATGGTGTGTTTACAGTGAGCTCCAACAGTATTGTAATGGTGTGTTTACAGTGAGCTCCAACAGTATTGTGATGGTGTGTATACAGTGAGCTCCAACAGTATTGTGATAGTCTGTATACAGTGAGCTCCAACAGTATTGTGATGGTGTGTATACAGTGAGCTCCAACAGTATTGTAATGGTGTGTATACAGTGAGCTCCAATAGTATTGTAATGGTGTGTTTACAGTGAGCTCCAATAGTATTGTAATGGTGTGTATACAGTGAGCTCCAACAGTATTGTGATGGTGTGTATACAGTGAGCTCCAACAGTATTGTGATGGTGTGTATACAGTGAGCTCCAATAGTATTGTGATGGTGTGTATACAGTGAGCTCCAATAGTATTGTAATGGTGTGTTTACAGTGAGCTCCAATAGTATTGTAATGGTGTGTATACAGTGAGCTCCAACAGTATTGTAATGGTGTGGGAAGCATTGGAGTCAACATGTTCCCAGCATCCCTGTGGAACGTTTTCAACACCTTGTAGAGTCCATGTCCTGACGAATGGAGGCTGTTCTGAGGGCAGAAGGGTATGCCCTGACGAATGGAGGCTGTTCTGAGGGCAGAAGGGTATGCCCTGACGAATGGAGGCTGTTCTGAGGGCAGAAGGGTATGCCCTGACGAATGGAGGCTGTTCTGAGGGCAGAAGGGTATGCCCTGACGAATGGAGGCTGTTCTGAGGGCAGAAGGGTATGCCCTGACGAATGGAGGCTGTTCTGAGGGCAGAAGGGTATGCCCTGACGAATGGAGGCTGTTCTGAGGGCAGAAGGGTATGCCCTGACGAATGGAGGCTGTTCTGAGGGCAGAAGGGTATGCCCTGACGAATGGAGGCTGTTCTGAGGGCAGAAGGGTATGCCCTGACGAATGGAGGCTGTTCTGAGGGCAGAAGGGGGTGCCCTGACGAATGGAGACTGTTCTGAGGGCAGAAGGGTATGCCCTGACGAATGGAGGCTGTTCTGAGGGCAGAAGGGTATGCCCTGACGAATGGAGGCTGTTCTGAGGGCAGAAGGGGGTGCCCTGACGAACGGAGGCTGTTCTGAGGGCAGAAGGGTATGCCCTGACGAATGGAGGCTGTTCTGAGGGCAGAAGGGTATGCCCTGACGAACGGAGGCTGTTCTGAGGGCAGAAGGGGGTGCCCTGACGAACGGAGGCTGTTCTGAGGGCAGAAGGGTATGCCCTGACGAATGGAGGCTGTTCTGAGGGCAGAAGGGGGTGCCCTGACGAATGGAGGCTGTTCTGAGGGCAGAAGGGGGTGCCCTGACGAATGGAGGCTGTTCTGAGGGCAGAAGGGTATGCCCTGACGAACGGAGGCTGTTCTGAGGGCAGAAGGGTATGCCCTGACGAATGGAGGCTGTTCTGAGGGCAGAAGGGGGTGCCCTGACGAATGGAGGCTGTTCTGAGGGCAGAAGGGGGGGCAACTCAATATTAGGAAGGTGTTCTTAATGTTTTATACACTCGATGTGTGTGTTTCTGTTACCGTGGTACTATAGCTATGTGTGTCTATATTAATGAATGTGTGGAGTCCTTGGTGACCTGGACCGTCCTGATGTGTTAATGTGTGTGTGTGTGTGTTAGTATGTTTGTGTGTGTGTGTGTGTTAGTATGTTTAATGTGTGTGTGTTTAATAGTATGTGTGTGTGTTTGGTCCTGTAGGTGTGGAGTCTCTAGTGGCTTGGTTGCTGGACCATCCTGACGTCCAGGTGACAGAGCTGTCTGATGCTGACACCGTGTCTGATGACTACTCTGAGGAGGAGCTGGAGGAGGAGCTGGAGGAGGAGCTGGAGGAGCAGGCTCCTACAGCCTTCCCCGTGGTATGTTTACCTAGCTACAGACCCAGCTAATACACCCCTACCTGGCTAGCTTAGCCCTACGACCTACCTGGTCACAAAGCAGTCTCTGCAGTCATTACTGCCGAACCAATGAGACTGAGAATTACCCATAGTTCTCTGCTGCCATTACTGCTGAACCAATGAGACTGGGAATCACCCATGGTTCTCTGTATCCATTTCTGCCGAACCAATGAGACTGGGAATCACCCATGGTTCTCTGCAGCCATTTCTGCCGAACCAATGAGACTGGGAATCACCCATGGTTCTTATATCATGTGTAGCTACTATATTGTTGGAACTCAACCTGGAACTTTCACGTGTTAGATGAATTCATTGATGTATTTTACATCTCTCTGTGTGTCCTCAGCCTCCTGGTGCAGTGGTGACGGAGACTCAGACCTTTAAGAACCGATCAGATTTCCAGAGCAACGATGACTATGCTGTTTACATCAGAGAGAACATTCAGGTAAGACTGCTATTTAGGTTCACCACTGAAGGACTAGATCCTGTAGGTTCTCCACTGAAGGACTAGGTCCTATAGGTTCACCACTGAAGGACTAGGTCCTGTAGGTTCTCCACTGAAGGACTAGGTCCTATAGGTTCACCACTGAAGGACTAGGTCCTATAGGTTCACCACTGAAGGACTAGGTCCTATAGGTTCACCACTGAAGGACTAGGTCCTATAGGTTCACCACTGAAGGACTAGGTCCAGTAGGTTCACCACTGAAGGACTAGGTCCAGTAGGTTCACCACTGAAGGACTAGGTCCAGTAGGTTCACCACTGAAGGACTAGGTCCAGTAGGTTCACCACTGAAGGACTAGGTCCTATAGGTTCACCACTGAAGGACTAGGTCCTATAGGTTCACCACTGAAGGACTAGGTCCTATAGGTTCACCACTGAAGGACTAGGTCCTATAGGTTCACCACTGAAGGACTAGGTCCTATAGGTTCACCACTGAAGGACTAGGTCCTATAGGTTCACCACTGAAGGACTAGGTCCTATAGGTTCACCACTGAAGGACTAGGTCCTATAGGTTCACCACTGAAGGACTAGGTCCTATAGGTTCACCACTGAAGGACTAGGTCCTATAGGTTCACCACTGAAGGACTAGGTCCTATAGGTTCACCACTGAAGGACTAGGTCCTATAGGTTCACCACTGAAGGACTAGGTCCTATAGGTTCACCACTGAAGGACTAGGTCCTATAGGTTCACCACTGAAGGACTAGGTCCAGTAGGTTCACCACTGAAGGACTAGGTCCAGTAGGTTCACCACTGAAGGACTAGGTCCAGTAGGTTCACCACTGAAGGACTAGGTCCAGTAGGTTCACCACTGAAGGACTAGGTCCAGTAGGTTCACCACTGAAGGACTAGGTCCTATAGGTTCACCACTGAAGGACTAGGTCCTATAGGTTCACCACTGAAGGACTAGGTCCTATAGGTTCACCACTGAAGGACTAGGTCCAGTAGGTTCACCACTGAAGGACTAGGTCCAGTAGGTTCACCACTGAAGGACTAGGTCCAGTAGGTTCACCACTGAAGGACTAGGTCCAGTAGGTTCACCACTGAAGGACTAGGTCCAGTAGGTTCACCACTGAAGGACTAGGTCCAGTAGGTTCACCACTGAAGGACTAGGTCCTATAGGTTCACCACTGAAGGACTAGGTCCTATAGGTTCACCACTGAAGGACTAGGTCCTATAGGTTCACCACTGAAGGACTAGGTCCAATAGGTTCACCACTGAAGGACTAGGTCCAATAGGTTCACCACTGAAGAACTAGGTCCTATAGGTTCACCACTGAAGGACTAGGTCCTATAGGTTCACCACTGAAGGACTAGGTCCTATTTGTTCACCACTGAAGGACTAGGTCCAATAGGTTCACCACTGAAGGACTAGGTCCTATAGGTTCACCACTGAAGGTCTAGGTCCTATTTGTTCACCACTGAAGGACTAGGTCCAATAGGTTCACCACTGAAGGACTAGGTCCAATAGGTTCACCACTGAAGGACTAGGTCCAATAGGTTCACCACTGAAGGACTAGGTCCAATAGGTTCACCACTGAAGGACTAGGTCCTATAGGTTCACCACTGAAGGACTAGGTCCAATAGGTTCACCACTGAAGGACTAGGTCCTATAGGTTCACTACTCAAGGACTAGGTCCTGTAGGTTCACCACTGAAGGACTAGGTCCAATAGGTTCACCACTGAAGGACTAGGTCCTATAGGTTCACCACTGAAGGACTAGGTCCTATAGATTCCCCACTGAAGGACTAGGTCCTATAGGTTCACCACTGAAGGACTAGGTCCTGTAGGTTCACCACTGAAGGACTAGGTCCTGTAGGTTCACCACTGAAGGACTAGGTCCTATAGGTTCACCACTGAAGGACTAGGTCCTATAGGTTCACCACTGAAGGACTAGGTCCTATAGGTTCACCACTGAAGGACTGGGTCCTGTAGGTTCACCACTGAAGGACTAGGTCCTGTAGGTTCACCACTGAAGGACTGGGTCCTGTAGGTTCTCCACTGAAGGACTGGGTCCTGTAGGTTCACCACTGAAGGACTAGGTCCTATAGGTTCACCACTGAAGGACTAGGTCCTATAGGTTCACCACTGAAGGACTAGGTCCTATTTGTTCACCACTGAAGGACTAGGTCCTATAGGTTCACCACTGAAGGACTAGGTCCTATTTGTTCACCACTGAAGGACTAGGTCCTATAGGTTCACCACTGAAGGACTAGGTCCTATAGGTTCACCACTGAAGGACTAGGTCCTATAGGTTCACCACTGAAGGACTAGGTCCTATAGGTTCACCACTGAAGGACTAGGTCCTATAGGTTCACCACTGAAGGACTAGGTCCTATAGGTTCACCACTGAAGGACTAGGTCCTATAGGTTCACCACTGAAGGACTAGGTCCTATAGGTTCACCACTGAAGGACTAGGTCCTATAGGTTCACTACTGAAGGACTAGGTCCTATAGGTTCACCACTGAAGGACTAGGTCCTATAGGTTCACCACTGAAGGACTAGGTCCTATAGGTTCACCACTGAAGGACTAGGTCCTATAGGTTCACCACTGAAGGACTAGGTCCTATAGGTTCACCACTGAAGGACTAGGTCCTATAGGTTCACTACTGAAGGACTAGGTCCTATAGGTTCACCACTGAAGGACTAGGTCCTATAGGTTCACCACTGAAGGACTAGGTCCTATAGATTCACCACTGAAGGACTAGGTCCTATAGATTCACCACTGAAGGACTAGGTCCAGTAGGTTCACCACTGAAGGACTAGGTCCTATAGGTTCACTACTGAAGGACTAGGTCCTATAGGTTCACCACTGAAGGACTAGGTCCTATAGGTTCACCACTGAAGGACTAGGTCCTATTTGTTCACCACTGAAGGACTAGGTCCTATAGGTTCACCACTGAAGGACTAGGTCCTATAGGTTCACCACTGAAGGACTAGGTCCTATAGGTTCACCACTGAAGGACTAGGTCCTATAGGTTCACCACTGAAGGACTAGGTCCTATAGGTTCACCACTGAAGGACTAGGTCCTATAGGTTCACCACTGAAGGACTAGGTCCTGTAGGTTCACCACTGAAGGACTAGGTCCTATAGGTTCACCACTGAAGGACTAGGTCCTATAGGTTCACCACTGAAGGACTAGGTCCTATAGGTTCACCACTGAAGGACTAGGTCCTATAGGTTCACCACTGAAGGACTAGGTCCTATAGGTTCACCACTGAAGGACTGGGTCCTATAGGTTCACCACTGAAGGACTAGGTCCTATAGGTTCACCACTGAAGGACTAGGTCCAATAGGTTCACCACTGAAGGACTGGGTCCTATAGGTTCACCACTGAAGGACTAGGTCCTATAGGTTCACCACTGAAGGACTAGGTCCTATAGGTTCACCACTGAAGGACTAGGTCCTATAGGTTCACCACTGAAGGACTAGGTCCTATAGGTTCACCACTGAAGGACTGGGTCCTATAGGTTCACCACTGAAGGACTAGGTCCAATAGGTTCACCACTGAAGGACTAGGTCCTATAGGTTCACCACTGAAGGACTAGGTCCTATAGGTTCACCACTGAAGGACTAGGTCCTATAGGTTCACCACTGAAGGACTAGGTCCTATAGGTTAACCTCTGACCCCTATGTACTGTAGGTGGGCATGATGGTGAAGTGCTGTAGAACGTATGAGGAAGTGTACGAGGGAGACGTCGGGAAGGTAATTAAGCTGGACAGAGATGGCCTCCATGACCTGAATGTCCAGTGTGACTGGCAGCAGAAAGGAGGGACCTACTGGGTCCGCTATATACACACTGAACTACTAGGTAAGATGCTTTACCGCTGTTTTATTAATGATATTAATGTGGCTGGACCTCCTGTAACCTGTTAATGTGGCTGGACCTCCTGTAACCTGTTGTCTGATTCACCAGGAGCATGTTGATATTAATGTGGCTGGACCTCCTGTAACCTGTTAATGTGGCTGGACCTCCTGTAACCTGTTTTCTGATTCACCAGGAGCATGTTGATATTATTGTGGCTGGACCTCCTGTAACCTGTTAATGTGGCTGGACCTCCTGTAACCTATTAATGTGGCTGGACCTCCTGTAACCTGTTAATGTGGCTGGACCTCCTGTAACCTGTTAATGTGGCTGGACCTCCTGTAACCTGTTGTCTGATTCACCAGGAGCATGTTGATATTAATGTGGCTGGACCTCCTGTAACCTGTTGTCTGATTCACCAGGAGCATGTTGATATTATTGTGGCTGGACCTCCTGTAACCTGTTGTCTGATTCACCAGGAGCATGTTGATATTATTGTGGCTGGACCTCCTGTAACCTGTTGTCTGATTCACCAGGAGCATGTTGATATTAATGTAGCTGGACCTCCTGTAACCTGTTTGCTCTTTTCCCTTGTGTTGCTCCAGGCTTCCCACCACAGACCTCTCCATCCCACATTAAGATCGGGGACAAAGTGAGAGTGAAGTCTACCGTCACCACGCCAAAGTACAAGTGGGGCTCTGTCACTCACAGGAGTGTGGGAGTGGTCAAGGGTAAGTCACTCGTTTGCTATTTTTTGTAATTTTGTTTTCTACCTGTATTTAAGGCCCAGACACCTCTTGGCCTGTGCTACTGGCGTCTTTCAGAGGGTTATTTTAAAGGAGAATATGTCATCTGTTATCTACCTGCTTAAATAAAGGTTATAAATCAACTATGGTCCCGTGTTGTCCCGTGTTGTCCCGTGTTGTCCCGTGTTGTCCCGTGTGGTCTTGTGTGGTCCCGTGTTGTCCCGTGTTGTCCCGTGTTGTCCCGTGTTGTCCCGTGTTGTCCCGTGTTGTCCCGTGTTGTCCCGTGTTGTCCCGTGTTGTCCCGTGTTGTCCCGTGTTGTCTTGTGTGGTCCCGTGTTGTCCCATGTTGTCCTGTGTTGTCCCGTGTTGTCCCGTGTGGTCTTGTGTTGTCCCGTGTTGTCCCGTGTGGTCTTGTGTGGTCCCATGTTGTCCCGTGTGGTCTTGTGTTGTCCTGTGTTGTCCCGTGTGGTCTTGTGTTGTCCCGTGTTGTCCCGTGTGGTCCCGTGTGGTCCCGTGTGGTCTTGTGTTGTCCCGTGTTGTCCCGTGTTGTCCCGTGTTGTCCCGTGTTGTCCCGTGTTGTCCCATGTTGTCCTGTGTTGTCCTGTGTTCAGCTTTCAGTGCCAATGGGAAGGATGTGATTGTGGACTTCACTCAGCAGTCGCACTGGACCGGGCTGCTGTCTGAGATGGAGCTGGTACCCAGTGTTCACCCGGGAGTCCGGTAGGGATACCGTACATTTGTTTAACCTGTCTAGGACAGGGGAACCTCGTTCCGCTAGCCCCCCTCGCCAACAGCCAATGAAATTGCAGGGCGCCAAATTCAATCAACAGAAATCTCATAATTACATTTTCTCAAACATACAAGTTTTAGACACCATTTTAACGATAAAATTCTTGTTAATCCAACCACAGTGTCCGTTTTCAAAAAAAGCTTTTCGGCGAAAGCAGAACATTTCATTATGTTAGGTCAGCAACTAGTCACAGAAAGCATACAGCGATTTTCCAACCAAAGAGAAGAGTCACAAAAAGCAGAAATAGAGATAAAATTATTAGATGACACTCCCGGGACAACATGTTACACAATACATATATGTTTTGTTCGATCAAGTTCATATTTATATCCAAAAACCTCAGTTTACATTTGGCTTTGCCTCCAAAACATCCCGTGAATTTGCACAGAGCCACATCAAATCACAGAAATACTCATAATAAACATTGATAAAAGATATGTTAAGTGTTATTCACAGATTTAAAGATATGCTTCTCCTTAATGCAACCGCTGTGTCAGATTTTTAAAAAACTTTACGGAAAAAGCAAACCATGCAATAATCTGAGTACGGCGCTCAGAGACCAACACAACCCAAGAAGATATCCGTCATGTTGGAGTCAACATAAGTCAGAAATAGCATTATAAATATTCACTTACCTTTGATGATCTTCATCAGAATGCACTCCCAGGAATCCCAGTTCCACAATAAATGTTTGATTTGTTCCATAAAGGTCATAATTTATGTCCAAATACCTCCTTTTTGTTCGCGCGTTTGGTAAAGAAATCCAAACTCACGACGCACCTGCAAGTCGAGCGGAAAGTACGGACGAAATGTCCAAAAAGTTATATTACAGGTCGTAGAAACATGTCAAACTAAGTATAGAATCAATCTTTAGGATGTTTTTAACATAAATCTTCAATAATGTTTCAACCGGAGAATTCCTTTGTCTTTAGAAAGGAAAAGGAACGCAGCTACCTCTCACGTGAATGCGCGTGGTCAGCTCGTGGCTGCTGGCAGACCTCTGACTCATTCCCCTCTCATTCGGTCCCACTTCACAGTAGAAGCATCAGACAAGGTTCTAAAGACTGTTGACATCTAGTGGAAGCTTTAGGAAGTGCAACATGACCCCATAGACACTGTATATTCGATAGGCAATGAGTTGAAAAACGACCAACCTCAGATTTCCCACTTCCTGGTTGTATTTTTTCTCAGGTTTTTGCCTGCCATATGAGTTCTGTTATACTCACAGACATCATTCAAACAGTTTTCGAAACTTCAGAGTGTTTTCTATCCAATACTAATAATAATATGCATATATTAGCAACTGGGACTGAGTAGCAGGCCGTTTACTCTGGGCACGCTTTTCATCCAAACGTGAAAATGC
>NC_052316.1:48863949-48921449 GCF_016432855.1 Salvelinus namaycush | reverse complement strand
CCCTGGTCAACTGTAAGTGTTTTTATTGTGAAGTGGAAACATCTAGGAGCAACAACAGCCCAGCCGCAAGGTGGTAGACCACAGAACGGGACCGCCGAGTGCTGAAGAGCGCAGCACGTAAAAATCGTCTGTCACTACCCGAGTTCCAAACAGCCTCTGGAAGCAACGTCAGCACAAGAACTGTTCATCGGGAGCTTCATGAAATGGGTTTCCATGGCCGAGCAGCCGCACACAAGCCTAAGACCACCATTCCAAGCGTCGGCTGGAGTGGTGTAAAGCTCACCTCTCAATGGACTCTGGAGCAGTGGAAACACATTCTCTGGAGTGATGAATCACGCTTCACCATCTAGCAGTCCAACAGACGAATCTGAGTTTGGCGGATACCCGAATGCATAGTGCCAACTGTAAAGTTTGGTGGAGGAGGAATAATGGTCTGGGGCTGATTCTGTGCTTCCAACTTTGTGGCAACAGTTTGGGGAAGGCCCTTTCCTGTTTCAGCATGACAATGCCCCCGTGCACAAAGCAAGGTCCATACAGAAATGGTTTGTCAAGATTGGTGTGGAAGAACATGACTGGCCTTCACAGAGCCCTGACCTCAACCCCATCAAACACCTTTGGGATGAATTGGAACATCGACTGCGAGCCAGGCCTAATCGCCCAACATCAGTGCCTGACCTCACTAATGCTCTTGTGGCTGAATGGAAGCAAGTCCCTGCAGCAATGTTCCAACATCTAGTGGAAAGCCTTCCCAGAAGAGTGGAGGCTGTTATAGCAGCAATGTTCCAACATCTAGTGGAAAGCCTTCCCAGAAGAGTAGAGGCTGTTATAGCAGCAATGTTCCAACATCTAGTGGAAAGCCTTCCCAGAAGAGTGGAGGCTGTTATAGCGGCAATGTTCCAACATCTAGTGGAAAGCCTTCCCAGAAGAGTAGAGGCTGTTATAGCAGCAATGTTCCAACATCTAGTGGAAAGCCTTCCCAGAAGAGTGGAGGCTGTTATAGCAGCAATGTTCCAACATCTAGTGGAAAACCTTCCCAGAAGAGTGGAGGCTGTTATAGCAGCAATGTTCCATCATCTAGTGGAAAGCCTTCCCAGAAGAGTGGAGGCTGTTATAGCAGCAATGTTCCAACATCTAGTGGAAAGCCTTCCCAGAAGAGTGGAGGCTGTTATAGCAGCAATGTTCTAACATCTAATGGAAAACCTTCCCAGAAGAGTGGAGGCTGTTATAGCAGCAATGTTCCAACATCTAGTAGAAAGCCTTCCCAGAAGAGTGGAGGCTGTTATAGCAGCAATGTTCCAACATCTAGTGGAAATCCTTCCCAGAGGAGTGGAGGCTGTTATAGCAGCAATGTTCCAACATCTAGTGGAAAGCCTTCCCAGAAGAGTGGAGGCTGTTATAGCAGCAATGTTCCATCATCTAGTGGAAAGCCTTCCCAGAAGAGTGGAGGCTGTTACAGCAGCAATGTTCCAACATCTAGTGGAAAGCCTTCCCAGAAGAGTGGAGGCTGTTATAGCAGCAATGTTCCAACATCTAGTGGAAAACCTTCCCAGAAGAGTGGAGGCTGTTATAGCAGCAATGTTCCAACATCTAGTGGAAAGCCTTCCCAGAAGAGTGGAGGCTGTTATAGCAGCAATGTTCCAACATCTAGTGGAAAGCCTTCCCAGAAGAGTGGAGGCTGTTATAGTAGCAATGTTCCAACATCTAGTGGAAAACCTTCCCAGAAGAGTGGAGGCTGTTATAGCAGCAATGTTCCAACATCTAGTGGAAAGCCTTCCCAGAAGAGTGGAGGCTGTTATAGCAGCAATGTTCCAACATCTAGTGGAAAGCCTTCCCAGAAGAGTGGAGGCTGTTATAGCAGCAATGTTCCAACATCTAGTGGAAAACCTTCCCAGAAGAGTGGAGGCTGTTATAGCAGCAAAGGGGGGACCAACTCCATATTAATGCCTGTGATTTTGGAATGAGATGTTTGACCAATGGGTGTCCACATACATTTGATCATATAGTGTATATCAGAGGTCAGTCACCTGTGGAATGAATTGTGGTTGTAGTGTCTAAATAAAACATTATGCATTTAAAATAAATGAAATGAGCAGTATTCTCATGTTTAAATGACTTGGTTTGTATCAGAGCAGTATTATGTTAGTATTTAAATGACTTGGTTTGTATCAGAGCAGTATTATGTTAGTATTTAAATGACTTGGTTTGTATCAGAGCAGTATTATGCTAGTATTTAAATGACTTGGTTTGTATCAGAGCAGTATTATGTTAGTATTTAAATGACTTGGTTTGTATCAGAGCAGTATTATGTTAGTATTTAAATGACTTGGTTTGTATCAGGGCAGTATTATGCTAGTATTTAAATGACTTGGTTTGTATCAGAGCAGTATTATGCTAGTATTTAAATGACTTGGTTTGTACCAGAGCAGTATTATGTTAGTATTTAAATGACTTGGTTTGTATCAGAGCAGTATTATGTTAGTATTTAAATGACTTGGTTTGTACCAGAGCAGTATTATGTTAGTATTTAAATGACTTGGTTTGTATCAGAGCAGTATTATGTTAGTATTTAAATGACTTGGTTTGTATCAGAGCAGTATTATGTTAGTATTTAAATGACTTGGTTTGTATCAGAGCAGTATTATGTTAGTATTTAAATGACTTGGTTTGTATCAGAGCAGTATTATGCTAGTATTTAAATGACTTGGTTTGTATCAGAGCAGTATTATGCTAGTATTTAAATGACTTGGTTTGTATCAGAGCAGTATTATGCTAGTATTTAAATGACTTGGTTTGTATCAGAGCAGTATTATGCTAGTATTTAAATGACTTGGTTTGTATCAGAGCAGTATTATGTTAGTATTTAAATGACTTGGTTTGTATCAGAGCAGTATTATGCTAGTATTTAAATGACTTGGTTTGTATCAGAGCAGTATTATGCTAGTATTTAAATGACTTGGTTTGTATCAGAGCAGTATTATGTTAGTATTTAAATGACTTGGTTTGTATCAGAGCAGTATTATGCTAGTATTTAAATGACTTGGTTTGTATCAGGGCAGTATTATGCTAGTATTTAAATGACTTGGTTTGTATCAGAGCAGTATTATGTTAGTATTTAAATGACTTGGTTTGTATCAGAGCAGTATTATGTTAGTATTTAAATGACTTGGTTTGTATCAGAGCAGTATTATGTTAGTATTTAAATGACTTGGTTTGTATCAGAGCAGTATTATGTTAGTATTTAAATGACTTGGTTTGTATCAGAGCAGTATTATGCTAGTATTTAAATGACTTGGTTTGTACCAGAGCAGTATTATGTTAGTATTTAAATGACTTGGTTTGTATCAGAGCAGTATTATGTTAGTATTTAAATGACTTGGTTTGTATCAGAGCAGTAATATGTTAGTATTTAAATGACTTGGTTTGTATCAGAGCAGTATTATGTTAGTATTTAAATGACTTGGTTTGTATCAGAGCAGTATTATGTTAGTATTTAAATGACTTGGTTTGTATCAGAGCAGTATTATGTTAGTATTTAAATGACTTGGTTTGTATCAGAGCAGTATTATGCTAGTATTTAAATGACTTGGTTTGTATCAGAGCAGTAATATGTTAGTATTTAAATGACTTGGTTTGTATCAGAGCAGTATTATGTTAGTATTTAAATGACTTGGTTTGTATCAGAGCAGTAATATGTTAGTATTTAAATGCTGGTGTTTCCCCTGTCTAGGTGGCAGTTCCCTGAACAACCTGGTAGAGCTGAAAACTATCAACATCAACCCCACAGACACCACTGTTCCTCTGCTCAACGACTGCAATGAGGTAACTTAAACATTAGCTACATTATCTATATACATTATCAACCCCACAGACACCACTGTTCCTCTGCTCAACGACTGCAATGAGGTAACTTAAACATTAGCTACATTATCTATATACATTATCAACCCCACAGACACCACTGTTCCTCTGCTCAACGACTGCACTGAGGTAACTTAAACATTAGCTACATTATCTATATACATTATCAACCCCACAGACACCACTGTTCCTCTGCTCAACGACTGCAATGAGGTAACTTAAACATTAGCTACATTATCTATATACATTATCAACCCCACAGACACCACTGTTCCTCTGCTCAATGACTGCAATGAGGTAACTTAAACATTAGCTACATTATCTATATACATTATCAACCCCACAGACACCACTGTTCCTCTGCTCAACGACTGCAATGAGGTAACTTAAACATTAGCTACATTATCTATATACATTATCAACCCCACAGACACCACTGTTCCTCTGCTCAACGACTGCACTGAGGTAACTTAAACATTAGCTACATTATCTATATACATTATCAACCCCACAGACACCACTGTTCCTCTGCTCAACGACTGCAATGAGGTAACTTAAACATTAGCTACATTATCTATATACATTATCAACCCCACAGACACCACTGTTCCTCTGCTCAACGACTGCAATGAGGTAACTTAAACATTAGCTACATTATCTATATACATTATCAACCCCACAGACACCACTGTTCCTCTGCTCAACGACTGCAATGAGGTAACTTAAACATTAGCTACATTATCAACCCCACAGACACCACTGTTCCTCTGCTCAACGACTGCAATGAGGTAACTTAAACATTAGCTACATTATCTATATACATTATCAACCCCACAGACACCACTGTTCCTCTGCTCAACGACTGCACTGAGGTAACTTAAACATTAGCTACATTATCTATATACATTATCAACCCCACAGACACCACTGTTCCTCTGCTCAACGACTGCAATGAGGTAACTTAAACATTAGCTACATTATCTATATACATTATCAACCCCACAGACACCACTGTTCCTCTGCTCAACGACTGCACTGAGGTAACTTAAACATTAGCTACATTATCTATATACATTATCAACCCCACAGACACCACTGTTCCTCTGCTCAACGACTGCAATGAGGTAACTTAAACATTAGCTACATTATCTATATACATGATCAACCCCACAGACACCACTGTTCCTCTGCTCAACGACTGCAATGAGGTAACTTAAACATTAGCTACATTATCTATATACATTATCAACCCCACAGACACCACTGTTCCTCTGCTCAACGACTGCAATGAGGTAACTTAAACATTAGCTACATTATCTATATACATTATCAACCCCACAGACACCACTGTTCCTCTGCTCAATGACTGCAATGAGGTAACTTAAACATTAGCTACATTATCTATATACATTATCAACCCCACAGACACCACTGTTCCTCTGCTCAACGACTGCAATGAGGTAACTTAAACATTAGCTACATTATCTATATACATTATCAACCCCACAGACACCACTGTTCCTCTGCTCAACGACTGCAATGAGGTAACTTAAACATTAGCTACATTATCTATATACATTATCAACCCCACAGACACCACTGTTCCTCTGCTCAACGACTGCACTGAGGTAACTTAAACATTAGCTACATTATCTATATACATTATCAACCCCACAGACACCACTGTTCCTCTGCTCAACGACTGCAATGAGGTAACTTAAACATTAGCTACATTATCTATATACATTATCAACCCCACAGACACCACTGTTCCTCTGCTCAACGACTGCAATGAGGTAACTTAAACATTATCCACATTATCTATATACATTATCAACCCCACAGACACCACTGTTCCTCTGCTCAACGACTGCAATGAGGTAACTTAAACATTAGCTACATTATCTATATACATTATCAACCCCACAGACACCACTGTTCCTCTGCTCAACGACTGCAATGAGGTAACTTAAACATTAGCTACATTATCTATATACATTATCAACCCCACAGACACCACTGTTCCTCTGCTCAACGACTGCAATGAGGTAACTTAAACATTAGCTACATTATCTATATACATTATCAACCCCACAGACACCACTGTTCCTCTGCTCAACGACTGCAATGAGGTAACTTAAACATTAGCTACATTATCTATATACATTATCAACCCCACAGACACCACTGTTCCTCTGCTCAACGACTGCAATGAGGTAACTTAAACATTAGCTACATTATCTATATACATTATCAACCCCACAGACACCACTGTTCCTCTGCTCAATGACTGCACTGAAGTACGTTCACTTAATTTATAGGGGCAATCTGGGATAGGTACATCCATTTTTGGACTTGTATATTAAACTCAGTGGAACGTTTATTAGGTACACCCATCTAGTACTGGGTCGGACCCCCCTTTTGTCTTCAGAACAGCCTGAACTCTTCGGGGCATGGAAAAGTTGCTCAATTGGTATCAAGGGACCTAACGTGTGCCAGGAAAACATTCTCTACACCGCCAGCAGCCTGTCCCGTTGACAGCAGGCAGGATGGGGCCATGGACTCATGCTGCCTACACCGCCAGCAGCCTGTACCGTTGACACCAGGCAGGATGGGGCCATGGACTCATGCTGCCTACACGGCCACCAGCCTGTACCGTTGACACCAGGCAGGATGGGGCCATGGACTCATGCTGCCTACACCGCCAGCAGCCTGTACCGTTGACACCAGGCAGGATGGGGCCATGGACTCATGCTGCCTAAACCGCCACCAGCCTGTACCGTTGACACCAGGCAGGATGGGGCCATGGACTCATGCTGCCTACACCGCCACCAGCCTGTACCGTTGACACCAGGCAGGATGGGGCCATGGACTCATGCTGCCTAAACCGCCACCAGCCTGTCCCGTTGACACCAAGCAGGATGGGGCCATGGACTCATGCTGCCTACACCGCCACCAGCCTGTCCCGTTGACACCAGGCAGGATGGGGCCATGGACTCATGCTGCCTACACCGCCATCAGCCTGTCCCGTTGACACCAGGCAGGATGGGGCCATGGACTCATGCTGCCTACACCGCCACCAGCCTGTACCGTTGACACCAAGCAGGATGGGGCCATGGACTCATGCTGCCTACACCGCCAGCAGCCTGTCCCATTGACACCAGGCAGGATGGGGCCATGGACTCATGCTGCCTACACCGCCACCAGCCTGTACCGTTGACACCAGGCAGGATGGGGCCATGGACTCATGCTGCCTACACCGCCACCAGCCTGTCCCGTTGACACCAAGCAGGATGGGGCCATGGACTCATGCTGCCTACACCGCCACCAGCCTGTCCCGTTGACACCAAGCAGGATGGGGCCATGGACTCATGCTGCCTACACCGCCACCAGCCTGTCCCTTTGACACCAAGCAGGATGGGGCCATGGACTCATGCTGCCTACACCGCCACCAGCCTGTCCCTTTGACACCAAGCAGGATGGGGCCATGGACTCATGCTGCCTACACCGCCACCAGCCTGTACCGTTGACACCAGGCAGGATGGGGCCATGGACTCATGCTGCCTACACCGCCAGCAGCCTGTCCCATTGACAGTAGGCAGGATGGGGCCATGGACTCATGCTGCCTACACCGCCACCAGCCTGTCCCGTTGACACCAAGCAGGATGGGGCCATGGACTCATGCTGCCTACACCGCCACCAGCCTGTCCCGTTGACACCAAGCAGGATGGGGCCATGGACTCATGCTGCCTACACCGCCAGCAGCCTGTCCCGTTGACAGTAGGCAGGATGGGGCCATGGACTCATGCTGCCTACACCGCCACCAGCCTGTCCCGTTGACACCAAGCAGGATGGGGCCATGGACTCATGCTGCCTACACCGCCAGCAGCCTGTCCCGTTGACAGTAGGCAGGATGGGGCCATGGACTCATGCTGCCTACACCGCCAGCAGCCTGTCCCGTTGACACCAAGCAGGATGGGGCCATGGACTCATGCTGCCTACACCGCCAGCAGCCTGTCCCGTTGACAGTAGGCAGGATGGGGCCATGGACTTACGCTTACGCCAAGTCCTGACTCTGCATGACGCAACAGGATCTGGGATTTGTCGGACGAGGCCCTGTTTTTCCACTCCTCAGTTGTCCAGTGTTGGTGAAGGCGTGCCCACTGGAGCCGCTTCTTCTTGTTTTTAGCTGATAGGAGTGGAACCAGGTGCTGCCATAGCCCATCTATGACACGGACTGACGACTTGTGCGTTCTGAGATGCAGTTCGGCACACCACTGTTGCACTGCGCCGTTATCTGCCGGTCTGTGACCCGCCTGTTAGCTTTCACGATTCTTGCCGTTCTCCTTCGACCTCTCTCATCAACGAGCTGTTTTCACCCACAGGACTGCCGCTGACTGGATGTTTTTTGTGTATCGCATCGTTCTCTGTAAACCCTAGACACTGTTGTGCGTGAAAACCCCAGGAGGCCGTTTCTGAGATACTGGAACCGGCACACCACTAAGATCCAGCCTGAAGCCATGTTGTTTCTCACTACACACCTGGCACCGATGATCATACCACTCTCAAAGTCTCTTAGGTCACTCGTTTTGTCCATTCTAACGTTCAATAGAGCAGTAACTGAATGTCTTGATGCCTGTCTGCCTGCTTTATATGGCAAGACACGTGACTCTGTCTGTAGGAGCGATCGGACTGATGTACCTAATATACGGGCCATTGATTCTTGAAGAATATAACTTATAAATGAGCTCTTCTGCTGTACCCCCTCAGAACCCCACATTTAGGCTTGTTTTAGTCCACTGTTTGTAAACAATATAATTGTAAATCGAACACTCCAGCTTCAAAAGAGAGAACATGTTGTAATTCCTCAGTACCACGTAACCAGTGTTACCTGTGTGTCCACCAGTACTCACCAGTGTGTTGTGTTCTCTTACAGTACCACAGGTACATAGAGATAGCCATCAAGCAGTGCCGTAGCTCTGGTATCGACTGTAAGATCCACGGCCTGGGTATCGTGGGACGGATCAGAGCAGAGGATGAAGACCTGGCCACCGTGCCGTTCCTGGCTTCAGACAACGAGGAAGAGGAGGATGAGAAGACGCCTACTGGGAGGTGAGGAATGATTCTGTGTTTAAAGTAGTGTCACAATCCTAAATCAACCCCTAGACCATACGCCCTAGACCATACGCCCTATGTACTTGTGAAGATCTGAAGGGATTTGATTGGTGTTCTCCTGTTTCTTACTATGTTTGAAGTAGGATCGTCTGGGTTCTAGCAGCCTAGGATCGTCTGGGTTCTAGCAGCCCAGGATCGTTTGGGTTCTAGCAGCCTAGGGTCGTCTGGGTTCTAGCAGCCTAGGTGCCACTCCATAGAACTGCTTAGAGGGGCCTCCTGCGGTGCCACTCCATAGAACTGCTTAGAGGGGCCTCCTGCGGTGCCACTCCATAGAACTGCTTAGAAGGTCCTCCTGCGGTGCCACTCCATAGAACTGCTTAGAGGGGCCTCCTGCGGTGCCACTCTGAATGATGCAATAAAGTTCTTTAGGTCTCTCCAGTATCTTAGAAAACGTCTAAAAAATGGCTGTTTATCCTCTTGGTCTTTCATTCACAATATTCATAAAAACCGAACATTTCAACAAGTGAAATAAAAAAAATCTACGAAACATGTGCCACAATTATTGGCACCCCTAGAAATTCTTATGAGTAAAATCTAACTGAAGTATATTCCCAAGTTCACCTGAGCGATTAGGAATACTTAAGTGGTAAGCCATGACTTCCTGTTTCACTGGGGAATAAATATGAGGTGACACACAGGCCAAGTTCCCATAGTCATCCATCACTATGGGAAAGACCTGAGAATACAGTAATGATTTGCAACAAAGGTTGTTGAGCTGCACAATTCAGGAAATGGCTATAAGAAAATATGCTCAACGGTTGAAAATGCCCATTTCCACTATCAGGGCAATAATGAAGAAGTTTAAAGCAACTGGTGATGTTAACAATCGGCCTGAAAGAGGACGTGTGTCTATATTGACCCCACGCACAGTGAGGAGGATGGTTCGAGTGGACAAAAACATCTACAAGGATCACAGCTGGAGAATTGCAGACTTTAGTTGGGTCTTGGGGTCCGAAAGTCTCAAACTACGATCAGACACCACCTACATAACCTCAAGTTGTTTGGGAGGGTTGCCATAAAAAAAGCCTTTGCTGTCATAAAACAACAAACTCAAGCGCCTACAGTTTGCCAAATGTTACTGAAACTTTCGATGGGACCAGGTTCTATGGTCAGATGAGACCATCATAGAGCTTTTTGGAAACGAACACCAGAGGTGGGTTTGGCGTAGACAGAAAGATAGCCATGCAGAAAAGTACCTCATCCCCACTGGGAAGTATGGTGGTGGATCTTTGATGTTGTGGGGCTGTTTTTCTTCTAAAGGCCCCGGACCACTTGTTAGGATACATGGTATCATGGACTCCATCAAATACCAGCAGATGTTAAATCAAAACCTGACTGCCTCTGCTAGGAAGCTTAAACTGGGCCTTGGTTGGATCTTCCAGCAGGACAATGATCCAAAGCACATCTCAAAATCAACACAAAAATAGTTCACTGACCACAGAATCAAGGTTTTGCCATGGCCACCCCAGTCACCTGATCTAAACCCCATGGATGAGCTGAAGAGGAGAGTTCACGCTTGGACTCTGAAGAGGAGAGTCCAAGCGTGGACCTCGGAATCTGAAGGATCTGGAGAGATTCTGTATGGAGGAATGGTCTCAGATCCCTTGCCATGTGTTCTCCAACCTCATTACGCGTTGTAGGAGAAGACTCAGAGCTGTTATCTTGGCAAAGGGAGGTTGCACAAAGTATTGAATGAAAGGGATTTTTTTTTGGTGGCACATATTTTTGAAAAATTCTTATCTTAAAAGAAATATAAATGTTTTAATATTTTATTTTACTTTAGTTAAAGGTTAGATTTTTGTGAATATTTTGAATGAAAGACCAAGAGGATAAACAATAAAGATTTATTTTTTTGACAGCCCGTTTTGCTCATATTTACAAAGGGTGCCAATATTAGTGCAGGGCATTGTAGATGAAGAATGTATTCTCTGAAGCTCTGACAGGTTTTGTCTGAAAGTTTTTCACCTAAATCCTCTTCCCATTGGTTCTTAAGAGAGTTCAGGGAATTGAATAACGTGTACCTCACTCTTTGATATAAGGGTTCACTTTAAAAATACAATCTAGAAGGGAGGTAGGTGGGCGTGATGGGAAGTGACTAGAGTATGAAGATACAAAACTATACAATTGCAGGTATCTAAAGAAATGGGATCTAGGAATATTCAACTTTTGTACGAACTGTAAAAAAAAAAATGCTAAATCCATATCAATGTCCAAGTCGTTCAGTGAGGAGATCCCTTTTCCAGACCAGACATGAAATGCCCGGTCTAATAATGATGGAGAGAATGTATGGTAGAAGTTGAAAATTCACTGAGACCAAACGATCGCCTGAACTGTTTCCAGATTTTTAGAGGATGTTTCACAATAGGGTTTTTGATGTATTTGGAAACAGGCTCAGCTAATTTTGAACAGAGTAAGGCAGCTAAGGAGGTGGGGCCACAGGATGAAACCTCAAAGGCCATCCATTTCGGACCTCTAACATCAGGGATGTTTTGTAATATTGAAAGTTAGGAAGTGCTAGACCACCCTGGGGGCGAGTTCTCTGCAATACGCTCTTACGTATCCAAGGGTTTTTCTTGTTCCAGGTGAAAGCAGATCTAAGGAGATAAACAAATATTTTGTCAGAAAGCTAGGAATACAATTTAATAAATATAAAAACGTAGGTAATACATTCATTTTAATAGTGCTACTTTCTCTGTCTTTGGGCAGAAGAATTAAGTCACAGTGTTCAATATTGTTTCAGGCGGAGGATCAAGGGAGGGAAATTGGCTAGATCTTTGAAATTGTGTTACCCAAATTCCCAAATATTTCAATTTCTATGTAGTCACTCTTGAAGGGCACATTACTAAAATTAGTTTTCATGGCACAAGGATAAATAGACATCAGTTCACTTTTTTGTAGATGAACCTTATACCTGGATATTTACCAACTGTCTTTAGTAGAACCTGGATCTCTGGAAGACCAGTTAAAGGGTCAGCCATATATATAATATCATGTAACCCGCGTAGAGTGAGATTTTATGCTCTAAGCCCCCTCTTTGAATACCCTTTAATAGTGGTGTTATTACGTATTGCAATGTCTTAAGGCGATGGCAAACAGCTGAGGGGATAGAGGACAACCCTGTCTGTTCCCACGTTGAAGTTGGAAATACAATGAAAGGTTATTATTTGTACTCACTGCAGCCATAGGGGAGGAGTAAAGGACTTTCATCCAGGACATAAAATTGGGACCGAATCCAAATTGTTTGAAAGTATCAAATCGATAATACCACTCCACCCGATCAAACGCCGTCTCAGCATCAAGTGATAACAATATCTCTGGAGTGTCAGATGACGAGCAATTATAAAGACGTCTGATGTTGAAAAAAGAGTCATGATTTTTAATGGATAATGGAGGGAAGGACTGAGTCAAAATGGCAGGCAATCTTCTTAGAAAGTATCTTTACATCGCAATTCATGCCTATATGAACCACTCAAGTTTTATTTTTTTCATAATAAGTTAAATACATCCTTGTCTCGTTGAGGGTTAAGAGTTTGAGGAGAACGATTCTTCAAATACGGAAAGCAAGAGAGGAGAATTTCTTTCAAGAATTAGCTCCGAAATCCGTCAGGTCCAGGGGATTTACTACACTGCATAGATTTAATTGGCAACACAATCTCTTCCCCAGAGAACTGTTCTTCTAATTCAGCAGCTATCTGTAGGAACTGTAGGAATATCTAAGTTCTCGAAGGTGTCGAGTAAGGTAGCATTACCAGCAGATTACGAAGTGTGTAATTGTGAGTAAAAGTTATGAAAGCATGAACTGACCTCTAAATTATCAATACATTTGTTGGTAGTGAGTTAAGCCACCAAGGATTTCTTCTGATAGCAGTAGTGAGTTAAACCACCAAGGGTTTCTTCTGATAGCAGTAGTGAGTTAAACCACCAAGGGTTTCTTCTGATAGCAGTAGTGAGTTAAGCCACCAAGGGTTTCTTCTGATAGCAGTAGTGAGTTAAACCACCAAGGGTTTCTTCTGATAGCAGTAGTGAGTTAGGACACCAAGGGTTTCTTCTGATAGCAGTAGTGAGTTAAACCACCAAGGGTTTCTTCTGATAGCAGTAGTGAGTTAGGACACCAAGGGTTTCTTCTGATAGCAGTAGTGAGTTAAACCACCAAGGGTTTCTTCTGATAGCAGTAGTGAGTTATGACACCAAGGGTTTCTTCTGATAGCAGTAGTGAGTTATGACACCAAGGGTTTCTTCTGATAGCAGTAGTGAGTTAAACCACCAAGGGTTTCTTCTGATAGCAGTAGTGAGTTAAACCACCAAGGGTTTCTTCTGATAGCAGTAGTGAGTTAAACCACCAAGGGTTACTTCTGATCGCAGTAGTGAGTTAGGACACCAAGGGTTTCTTCTGATAGCAGTAGTGAGTTAAACCACCAAGGGTTTCTTCTGATAGCAGTAGTGAGTTAGGACACCAAGGGTTTCTTCTGATAGCAGTAGTGAGTTAAACCACCAAGGGTTTCTTCTGATAGCAGTAGTGAGTTAAACCACCAAGGGTTTCTTCTGATAGCAGTAGTGAGTTAAGCCACCAAGGGTTTCTTCTGATAGCAGTAGTGAGTTAAACCACCAAGGGTTTCTTCTGATAGCAGTAGTGAGTTAGGACACCAAGGGTTTCTTCTGATAGCAGTAGTGAGTTAAACCACCAAGGGTTTCTTCTGATAGCAGTAGTGAGTTAGGACACCAAGGGTTTCTTCTGATAGCAGTAGTGAGTTAAACCACCAAGGGTTTCTTCTGATAGCAGTAGTGAGTTATGACACCAAGGGTTTCTTCTGATAGCAGTAGTGAGTTATGACACCAAGGGTTTCTTCTGATAGCAGTAGTGAGTTAAACCACCAAGGGTTTCTTCTGATAGCAGTAGTGAGTTAAACCACCAAGGGTTTCTTCTGATAGCAGTAGTGAGTTAAACCACCAAGGGTTTCTTCTGATAGCAGTAGTGAGTTAAACCACCAAGGGTTTCTTCTGATAGCAGTAGTGAGTTAAACCACCAGGGGTTTCTTCTGATAGCAGTAGTGAGTTAAACCACCAAGGGTTTCTTCTGATAGCAGTAGTGAGTTAAACCACCAAGGGTTTCTTCTGATAGCAGTAGTGAGTTAAACCACCAAGGGTTTCTTCTGATAGCAGTAGTGAGTTAGGACACCAAGGGTTTCTTCTGATAGCAGTAGTGAGTTAGGACACCAAGGGTTTCTTCTGATAGCAGTAGTGAGTTAAACCACCAAGGGTTTCTTCTGATAGCAGTAGTGAGTTAAACCACCAAGGGTTTCTTCTGATAGCAGTAGTGAGTTAAACCACCAAGGGTTTCTTCTGATAGCAGTAGTGAGTTAGGACACCAAGGGTTTCTTCTGATAGCAGTAGTGAGTTAAACCACCAAGGGTTTCTTCTGATAGCAGTAGTGAGTTAGGACACCAAGGGTTTCTTCTGATAGCAGTAGTGAGTTAAACCACCAAGGGTTTCTTCTGATAGCAGTAGTGAGTTAAACCACCAAGGGTTTCTTCTGATAGCAGTAGTGAGTTAAACCACCAAGGGTTTCTTCTGATAGCAGTAGTGAGTTAAACCACCAAGGGTTTCTTCTGATAGCAGTAGTGAGTTAAACCACCAGGGGTTTCTTCTGATAGCAGTAGTGAGTTAAACCACCAAGGGTTTCTTCTGATAGCAGTAGTGAGTTAGGACACCAAGGGTTTCTTCTGATAGCAGTAGTGAGTTAAACCACCAAGGGTTTCTTCTGATAGCAGTAGTGAGTTAAACCACCAAGGGTTTCTTCTGATAGCAGTAGTGAGTTAAACCACCAGGGGTTTCTTCTGATAGCAGTAGTGAGTTAAACCACCAGGGGTTTCTTCTGATAGCAGTAGTGAGTTAAACCACCAAGGGTTTCTTCTGATAGCAGTAGTGAGTTAAACCACCAAGGGTTTCTTCTGATAGTAGTAGTGAGTTAAGACACCAAGGGTTTCTTCTGATAGCAGTAGTGAGTTAAACCACCAAGGGTTTCTTCTGATAGCAGTAGTGAGTTATGACACCAAGGGTTTCTTCTGATAGCAGTAGTGAGTTATGACACCAAGGGTTTCTTCTGATAGCAGTAGTGAGTTAGGACACCAAGGGTTTCTTCTGATAGCAGTAGTGAGTTAAACCACCAAGGGTTTCTTCTGATAGCAGTAGTGAGTTAAACCACCAAGGGTTACTTCTGATCGCAGTAGTGAGTTAGGACACCAAGGGTTTCTTCTGATAGCAGTAGTGAGTTAAACCACCAAGGGTTTCTTCTGATAGCAGTAGTGAGTTAAACCACCAAGGGTTTCTTCTGATAGCAGTAGTGAGTTAAACCACCAAGGGTTTCTTCTGATAGCAGTAGTGAGTTAAACCACCAAGGGTTTCTTCTGATAGCAGTAGTGAGTTAAACCACCAAGGGGGATAATTAGGCTGTGTATTTGGTATAAGTAGTTTCATAGTAAGAGGCGAATGACCTTGACCTTTTCCCTGTTTATTACTAAAACCCTTAACTAGACCAATACAGTTGCCTGGTATTTCATCTCTATTTGATTCATTCTCTGATGATTCCTTCAGAGCATAGTTGGCCTCTGAGTCAGTAGGGAACATGTTGTCCATGTTTAGACCTTTATATCCCTGCTGGGTTCTTACAACAGATGTGTGATTCCTCTCTTTCTGTTCTGCTAGTCTGGCCCGTAAGAAGTCGTCAGGTCTGGAGTCGACCGCCACCATCCGGACCAAGGTGTTTGTCTGGGGACTCAATGACAAAGACCAGCTGGGCGGACTGAAGGGGTCCAAGGTACTGCCTGGTCTGCTTTGATTTGCCTAAAGTTCACCTTTCAACTTGTTTTGCCATATAATAGCAAGTTGCATGCCCTGCCAAAACCTGAGGGGATCTCTCTTTTCCATCCATTTCATGTGTTTGAGGGGTGCAAAAATTCCACTTGTTACTTACAGTAAATCTCGCTGGATTGATTGCTTAAATTTTTATCTCGCGACTCTTTCATATTCTTGCTTGTCGTTTTGTCCTGTTAATGTTAACGACCAATGTTTGTAATAACCTGTCAAACACACCCCTGGTAATGGCTGAATTGAAAAGCTGAAATGAAAACGACTTCTGAAAAGAATCACTCAGATTCTAGTGATATAATGTCTGATCTGACGAACAATGTGACGTGTGATCTAGAGCCAAGCTATTGATTTTAATTTGAAGGTACCCTGCTATTGACACACTTGTTGAATTACGCAACAGTAATTCATGAGGCCGTGTAGACCGCACAGGTGACGGCAGGTAGGCCTAGACAAAGAACGTTTTTGGTAGTTGCAGTCCTGTCTCACCCATTTATGTGAATATTTTATATAATGAACAAAAATATAAATGCAACCATTTCAAAGATTTACAGTTCATTAGAAGGAAATCTGTCAATTTACATAAATTCTTTAGGTCCTAATTTACGGATTTCACTTGACTGTGCAGGGGCGTAGTCATGGGTGGGCCTGGGAGGGCACAGGCCCACCCACTGGGGAGCCAGGCCCAGCCAATCAAAGGGCTTTATTAAAGACAGAAATACTCCAACACTTCACATGTTGCGTTTATATTTTTGTTCAAGTTTATATGCAAATAAAACCAGGTTATTTGTGCAAATGAGGCACATATAATTTTCTTTATTTTAACACAAAATATATGAACAAATACCTGGATAGCATTAGAAAATGTATATATGAGTGCATTCTAAGAAATTAAAAAGTGAAATTTTACAATAAATTGAATAACAGAATTCCCATCAAAATCCCATAATTATTTGTCCGTGCCAGTAAAAATGATGTGCTGTTATTCAGTCAATGTCGGATGGATTTGAAATAATCTTAAAGTTTGGAGTATCTCCATCCATTGTCCCAACTGTGTTGCATTTCTTCGAATAGTTTTTACATATAATGTTCAAAACAAATGAAATACATGAGGAATGTTAACAGCTGTCTAATTGTTTAGTCTGATCCGCTGCATGTCGGTGCTCTTCCTACTCAGATCAAGGTCCCGTCCTTCTCTGAGACCCTCTCGGCCCTCAATGTGGTGCAGGTGGCCGGCGGCTCCAAGAGTCTGTTCGCAGGTCAGTAAAGATGCCTGCTGTATGAGGGCAATGCCTGCTGTATGAGAGGGCAATGCCTGCTGTATGAGAGGGCAGTGCCTGCTGTATGAGAGGGCAGTGCCTGCTGTATGAGAGGGCAATGCCTGCTGTATGAGAGGGCAATGCCTGCTGTATGAGAGGGCAGTGCCTGCTGTATGAGAGGGCAGTGCCTGCTGTATGAGAGGGCAGTGCCTGCTGTATGAGAGGGCAGTGCCTGCTGTATGAGAGGGCAGTGCCTGCTGTATGAGAGGGCAGTGCCTGCTGTATGAGAGGGCAGTGCCTGCTGTATGAGAGGGCAGTGCCTGCTGTATGAGAGGGCAGTGCCTGCTGTATGAGAGGGCAGTGCCTGCTGTATGAGAGGGCAGTGCCTGCTGTATGAGAGGGCAGTGCCTGCTGTATGAGAGGGCAGTGCCTGCTGTATGAGAGGGCAGTGCCTGCTGTATGAGAGGGCAGTGCCTGCTGTATGAGAGGGCAGTGCCTGCTGTATGAGAGGGCAGTGCCTGCTGTATGAGAGGGCAGTGCCTGCTGTATGAGAGGGCAGTGCCTGCTGTATGAGAGGGCAGTGCCTGCTGTATGAGAGGGCAGTGCCTGCTGTATGAGAGGGCAGTGCCTGCTGTATGAGAGGGCAGTGTCTGCTGTATGAGAGGGCAGTGCCTGCTGTATGAGAGGGCAGTGCCTGCTGTATGAGAGGGCAGTGCCAGCTGTATGAGAGGGCAGTGCCAGCTGTATGAGAGGGCAGTGCCTGCTGTATGAGAGGGCAGTGCCTGCTGTATGAGAGGGCAGTGCCAGCTGTATGAGAGGGCAGTGCCAGCTGTATGAGAGGGCAGTGCCAGCTGTATGAGAGGGCAGTGCCAGCTGTATGAGAGGGCAGTGCCTGCTGTATGAGAGGGCAGTGCCTGCTGTATGAGAGGGCAGTGCCAGCTGTATGAGAGGGCAGTGCCAGCTGTATGAGAGGGCAGTGCCTGCTGTATGAGAGGGCAATGCCAGCTGTATGAGAGGGCAGTGCCTGCTGTATGAGAGGGCAGTGCCTGCTGTATGAGAGGGCAATGTCAGCTGTATGAGAGGGCAATGTCAGCTGTATGAGAGGGCAATGTCAGCTGTATGAGAGGGCAATGCCTGCTGTATGAGAGGGCAATGCCTCTGCTGTATGAGAGGGCAATGCCTCTGCTGTATGAGAGGGCAATGCCTCTGCTGTATGAGAGGGCAATGCCTCTGCTGTATGAGAGGGCAATGCCTCTGCTGTATGAGAGGGCAATGCCAGCTGTATGAGAGGGCAATGCCAGCTGTATGAGAGGGCAATGCCAGCTGTATGAGAGGGCAATGCCTGCTGTATGAGAGGGCAATGCCTGCTGTATGAGAGGGGAAGGGGTGGGTGTGTGTGTGTGTGTGTGTGTGTGTGTGTGTGTAACTGACTTCCCTGTGTTGTTCCAGTGACGGCCGAGGGGAAGGTTTATTCGTGTGGGGAGGCCACTAACGGGCGTCTGGGCCTGGGTCTGTCCAGCGGTACCATCCCTATCCCCCGCCAGATCACTGCTCTCAGTAACTACGTAGTGAAGAAGGTTGCGGTGCATTCTGGGGGACGCCACGCCATGGCCCTCACCGTGGATGGGAAGGTGTTCTCCTGGGGAGAGGGAGACGACGGGAAACTGGGACACTTCAGCAGGATGTAAGTTATATACCCTGCATCTCAAATTACACCATATTCCCTGCATAGTGCACTTTTGACAAGGGACCATAGGGGTAGTGCACTACTTTAGACCTGGGCCCATAGGGGTAGTGCACTACTTTAGACCAGGGCCGATAGGGGTAGTGCACTACTTTAGACCAGGGCTCATAGGTTAGTGCACTACTTTAGACCAGGGCCGATAGGGGTAGTGCACTACTTTAGACCAGGGCCCATAGGGGTAGTGCACTACTTTAGACCAGGGCTCATAGGGGTAGTGCACTACTTTAGACCAGGGCCCATAGGGGTAGTGCACTACTTTTGACCAGGGCCCATAGGGGTAGTGCACTACTTTTGACCAGGGCCCATAGGGGTAGTGCACTACTTTTGACCAGGGCCCATAGGGGTAGTGCACTACTTTAGACCAGGGTCCATAGGGGTAGTGCACTACTTTAGACCAGGGTCCATAGGGGTAGTGCACTACTTTAGACCAGGGCCCATAGGGTAGTGTACTACTTTAGACCAGGGCCCATAGGGGTAGTGTACTACTTTAGACCAGGGCCCATAGGGGTAGTGCACTACTTTAGACCAGGGCCTATAGGGGTAGTGCACTACTTTAGACCAGGGCCTATAGGGGTAGTGCACTACTTTAGACCAGGGCCCATAGGGTAGTGCACTACTTTAGACCAGGGCCCATAGGGTAGTGCACTACTTTAGACCAGGGCCATAGGGTAGTGCACTACTTTAGACCAGGGCCCATAGGGGTAGTGCACTACTTCAGACCAGGGCCCATAGGGGTAGTGCACTACTTTAGACCAGGGCCCATAGGGGTAGTGCACTACTTTAGACCAGGGCCCATAGGGGTAGTGCACTACTTTAGACCAGGGTCCATAGGGGTAGTGCACTACTTTAGACCAGGGCCCATAGGGGTAGTGCACTACTTTAGACCAGGGCTCATAGGGGTAGTGCACTACTTTAGACCAGGGCTCATAGGGGTAGTGCACTACTTTAGACCAGGGCCCATAGGGGTAGTGCACTACTTTAGACCAGGGTCCATAGGGGTAGTGCACTACTTTAGACCAGGGCCCATAGAGGTAGTACACTACTTTAGACCAGGGCCCATAGGGGTAGTGCACTACTTCAGACCAGGGCCCATAGGGGTAGTGCACTACTTTAGACCAGGGCCCATAGGGGTAGTGCACTACTTTAGACCAGGGCCCATAGGGTAGTGCACTACTTTAGACCAGGGCCCATAGGGTAGTGCACTACTTTAGACCAGGGCCCATAGGGGTAGTGTACTACTTTAGACCAGGGCCCATAGGGGTAGTGCACTACTTTAGACCAGGGTCCATAGGGGTAGTGCACTACTTTAGACCAGGGCCCATAGGGGTAGTGCACTACTTTAGACCAGGGCCCATAGGGGTAGTGCACTACTTTAGACCAGGGTCCATAGGGGTAGTGCACTACTTTAGACCAGGGCCCATAGGGGTAGTGCACTACTTTAGACCAGGGCTCATAGGGGTAGTGCACTACTTTAGACCAGGGCTCATAGGGGTAGTGCACTACTTTAGACCAGGGCCCATAGGTGTAGTGCACTACTTTTGACCAGGGCCCATAGGGGTAGTGCACTACTTTTGACCAGGGCCCATAGGGGTAGTGCACTACTTTTGACCAGGGCCCATAGGGGTAGTGCACTACTTTTGACCAGGGCCCATAGGGGTAGTGCACTACTTTAGACCAGGGTCCATAGGGGTAGTGCACTACTTTAGACCAGGGCCCATAGGGTAGTGTACTACTTTAGACCAGGGCCCATAGGGGTAGTGTACTACTTTAGACCAGGGCCCATAGGGGTAGTGCACTACTTTAGACCAGGGCCCATAGGGGTAGTGTACTACTTTAGACCAGGGCCCATAGGGGTAGTGTACTACTTTTGACCAGGGCCCATAGGGGTAGTACACTACTTTAGACCAGGGCCCATAGGGGTAGTGCACTACTTTTGACCAGGGCCCATAGGGGTAGTGCACTACTTTAGACCAGGGCCCATAGGGGTAGTGTACTACTTTTGACCAGGGCCCATAGGGGTAGTACACTACTTTAGACCAGGGCCCATAGGGGTAGTGCACTACTTTTGACCAGGGCCCATAGGGTTAGTGCACTACTTTTGACCAGGGCCCACTGTGTACACTACGCTGTAAGACTCATTCTACTGTGTACCCTACGCTGTAAGACTCATTCTACTGTGTACACTACGCTGTAAGACTCATTCTACTGTGTACCCTACGCTGTAAGACTCATTCTACTGTGT
The DNA here is from genome assembly GCF_016432855.1 of Salvelinus namaycush. Classification (NCBI taxonomy): domain Eukaryota; kingdom Metazoa; phylum Chordata; class Actinopteri; order Salmoniformes; family Salmonidae; genus Salvelinus; species Salvelinus namaycush. The sequence goes on along the minus strand of NC_052316.1, from coordinate 48,900,307 downwards.
ACCCTACGCTGTAAGACTCGTTCTACTGTGTACACTACGCTGTAAGACTCATTCTACTGTGTACACTATGCTGTAAGACTCATTCTACTGTGTACCCTACGCTGTAAGACTCGTTCTACTGTGTACACTACGCTGTGAGACTCATTCTACTGTGTACACTACGCTGGGAGACTCATTCTACTGTGTACACTACGCTGTGAGACTCGTTCTACTGTGTACACTACGCTGGGAGACTCATTCTACTGTGTACACTACGCTGTAAGACTCATTCTACTGTGTACACTACGCTGTAAGACTCATTCTACTGTGTACACTACGCTGGGAGACTCATTCTACTGTGTACACTACGCTGGGAGACTCATTCTACTGTGTACACTACGCTGTAAGACTCATTCTACTGTGTACCCTACGCTGTAAGACTCATTCTACTGTGTACACTACGCTGTAAGACGTTCATTCTACTGTGTACACTACGCTGTAAGACTTTCATTCTACTGTGTACCCTACGCTGTAAGACTCATTCTACTGTGTACCCTACGCTGTAAGACTCATTCTACTGTGTACCCTACGCTGTAAGACTCGTTCTACTGTGTACCCTACGCTGTAAGACTCATTCTACTGTGTACCCTACGCTGTAAGACTCATTCTACTGTGTACCCTACGCTGTAAGACTCATTCTACTGTGTACCCTACGCTGTAAGACTCGTTCTACTGTGTACCCTACGCTGTAAGACTCATTCTACTGTGTACCCTACGCTGTAAGACTCATTCTACTGTGTACCCTACGCTGTAAGACTCATTCTACTGTGTACCCTACGCTGTAAGACTCGTTCTGCTGTGTACCCTACGCTGTAAGACTCATTCTACTGTGTACCCTACGCTGTAAGACTTTCATTCTACTGTGTACCCTACGCTGTAAGACTTTCATTCTACTGTGTACACTACGCTGTAAGACTCGTTCTACTGTGTACCCTACGCTGTAAGACTCATTCTACTGTGTACCCTACGCTGTAAGACTCATTCTACTGTGTACCCTACGCTGTAAGACTCATTCTACTGTGTACACTACGCTGGGAGACTCGTTCTACTGTGTACCCTACGCTGTAAGACTCGTTCTACTGTGTACCCTACGCTGTAAGACTCGTTCTACTGTGTAAACTACGCTGGGAGACTCGTTCTACTGTGTACCCTACGCTGTAAGACTCATTCTACTGTGTACACTACGCTGTAAGACTCGTTCTACTGTGTACCCTACGCTGTAAGACTCATTCTACTGTGTACCCTACGCTGTAAGACTCATTCTACTGTGTACACTACGCTGGGAGACTCGTTCTACTGTGTACACTACGCTGTAAGACTCATTCTACTGTGTACCCTACGCTGTAAGACTCATTCTACTGTGTACACTACGCTGTAAGACTCATTCTACTGTGTACCCTACGCTGTAAGACTCGTTCTACTGTGTACCCTACGCTGTAAGACTTTCATTCTACTGTGTACACTACACTGTAAGACTCATTCTACTGTGTACACTACGCTGTAAGACTCATTCTACTGTGTACCCTACGCTGTAAGACTCATTCTACTGTGTACCCTACGCTGTAAGACTCGTTCTACTGTGTACACTACGCTGTAAGACTCATTCTACTGTGTACCCTACGCTGTAAGACTCATTCTACTGTGTACCCTACGCTGTAAGACTCATTCTACTGTGTACACTACGCTGTAAGACTCATTCTACTGTGTACACTACGCTGTAAGTCTCATTCTACTGTGTACCCTACGCTGTAAGACTCATTCTACTGTGTACCCTACGCTGTAAGACTCATTCTACTGTGTACCCTACGCTGTAAGACTCGTTCTACTGTGTACCCTACGCTGTAAGACTCGTTCTACTGTGTACCCTACGCTGTAAGACTCGTTCTACTGTGTACCCTACGCTGTAAGACTCATTCTACTGTGTACCCTACGCTGTAAGACTCGTTCTACTGTGTACCCTACGCTGTAAGACTCATTCTACTGTGTACCCTACGCTGTAAGACTCATTCTACTGTGTACCCTACGCTGTAAGACTCGTTCTACTGTGTACACTACGCTGGGAGACAAATCAAATGACTTTGAGGCACTAATGTCCGTTATTCAGAAGATGTAGAGTATATAGAAAAACATCAACACGCATCTCTTTCTAAATGCATCTCTTCCTCGCTGTAGGAACTGTGACAAGCCGCGTCTCATCGAGGCCTTGAAGACCAAGAGGATCCGGGACATCGCCTGTGGCTCGTCCCACAGTGCTGCCATCACCTCCAGTGGAGAACTGCATAGCTGGGGTCTGGGGGAGTACGGACGCCTGGGACACGGAGACAACACCACGCAGCTACGTCCCAAACTGGTACGTACTAGAGACAGCACCACACAGCTACGTCCTAAACTGGTACGTACTAGAGACGACACCACACAGCTACGACCCAAACTGGTACGTACTAGAGACGACACCACACAGCTACGTCCCAAACTGGTACATACTAGAGACGACACCACACAGCTACGACCCAAACTGGTACGTAGTAGAGACGACACCACACAGCTACGTCCCAAACTGGTACGTACTAGAGACGACACCACACAGCTACGTCCCAAACTGGTACATACTAGAGACGACACCACACAGCTACGTCCCAAACTGGTACGTACTAGAGACAGCACCACACAGCTACGTCCTAAACTGGTACGTACTAGAGACGACACCACACAGCTACGACCCAAACTGGTACGTACTAGAGACGACACCACACAGCTACGTCCCAAACTGGTACATACTAGAGACGACACCACACAGCTACGACCCAAACTGGTACGTAGTAGAGACGACACCACACAGCTACGTCCCAAACTGGTACGTACTAGAGACGACACCACACAGCTACGTCCCAAACTGGTACATACTAGAGACGACACCACACAGCTACGTCCCAAACTGGTACGTACTAGAGACAGCACCACACAGCTACGTCCTAAACTGGTACGTACTAGAGACGACACCACACAGCTACGACCCAAACTGGTACGTACTAGAGACGACACCACACAGCTACGTCCCAAACTGGTACATACTAGAGACGACACCACACAGCTACGACCCAAACTGGTACGTACTAGAGACGACACCACACAGCTACGTCCCAAACTGGTACATACTAGAGACGACACCACACAGCTACGACCCAAACTGGTACGTAGTAGAGACGACACCACACAGCTACGACCCAAACTGGTACGTACTAGAGACGACACCACACAGCTACGACCCAAACTGGTACGTAGTAGAGACGACACCACACAGCTACGTCCCAAACTGGTACATACTAGAGACGACACCACACAGCTACGACCCAAACTGGTACGTAGTAGAGACGACACCACACAGCTACGTCCCAAACTGGTACGTACTAGAGACGACACCACACAGCTACGTCCCAAACTGGTACGTACTAGAGACGACACCACACAGCTACGACCCAAACTGGTACGTAGTAGAGACGACACCACACAGCTACGTCCCAAACTGGTACGTACTAGAGACGACACCACACAGCTACGTCCCAAACTGGTACGTACTAGAGACGACACCACACAGCTACGTCCCAAACTGGTACGTACTAGAGACGACACCACACAGCTACGACCCAAACTGGTACGTAGTAGAGACGACACCACACAGCTACGTCCCAAACTGGTACGTAGTAGAGACGACACCACACAGCTACGTCCCAAACTGGTACGTAGTAGAGACGACACCACACAGCTACGTCCCAAACTGGTACGTACTAGAGACGACACCACACAGCTACGACCCAAACTGGTACGTAGTAGAGACGACACCACACAGCTACGACCCAAACTGGTACGTAGTAGAGACGACACCACACAGCTACGTCCCAAACTGGTACGTACTAGAGACGACACCACACAGCTACGACCCAAACTGGTACGTAGTAGAGACGACACCACACAGCTACGTCCCAAACTGGTACGTACTAGAGACGACACCACACAGCTACGTCCCAAACTGGTACGTACTAGAGACGACACCACACAGCTACGTCCCAAACTGGTACGTAGTAGAGACGACACCGCACAGCTACGTCCCAAACTGGTACGTACTAGAGACGACACCACACAGCTACGTCCCAAACTGGTACGTACTAGAGACGACACCACACAGCTACGTCCCAAACTGGTACGTAGTAGAGACGACACCACACAGCTACGACCCAAACTGGTACGTACTAGAGACGACACCACACAGCTACGACCCAAACTGGTACGTAGTAGAGACGACACCACACAGCTACGTCCCAAACTGGTACGTACTAGAGACGACACCACACAGCTACGTCCCAAACTGGTACGTACTAGAGACGACACCACACAGCTACGTCCCAAACTGGTACGTAGTAGAGACGACACCACACAGCTACGTCCCAAACTGGTACGTACTAGAGACGACACCACACAGCTACGTCCCAAACTGGTACGTACTAGAGACGACACCACACAGCTACGACCCAAACTGGTACATACTAGAGACGACACCACACAGCTACGTCCCAAACTGGTACGTAGTAGAGACGACACCACACAGCTACGTCCCAAACTGGTACGTAGTAGAGACGACACCACACAGCTACGACCCAAACTGGTACGTAGTAGAGACGACACCACACAGCTACGACTGGTACATACTAGAGACGACACCACACAGCTACGTCCCAAACTGGTACGTACTAGAGACGACACCACACAGCTACGTCCCAAACTGGTACATACTAGAGACGACACCACACAGCTACGTCCCAAACTGGTACGTACTAGAGACAGCACCACACAGCTACGTCCTAAACTGGTACGTACTAGAGACGACACCACACAGCTACGACCCAAACTGGTACGTACTAGAGACGACACCACACAGCTACGTCCCAAACTGGTACATACTAGAGACGACACCACACAGCTACGACCCAAACTGGTACGTAGTAGAGACGACACCACACAGCTACGTCCCAAACTGGTACGTACTAGAGACGACACCACACAGCTACGTCCCAAACTGGTACGTACTAGAGACGACACCACACAGCTACGTCCCAAACTGGTACGTACTAGAGACAGCACCACACAGCTACGTCCTAAACTGGTACGTACTAGAGACGACACCACACAGCTACGACCCAAACTGGTACGTACTAGAGACGACACCACACAGCTACGTCCCAAACTGGTACATACTAGAGACGACACCACACAGCTACGACCCAAACTGGTACGTACTAGAGACGACACCACACAGCTACGTCCCAAACTGGTACATACTAGAGACGACACCACACAGCTACGACCCAAACTGGTACGTAGTAGAGACGACACCACACAGCTACGACCCAAACTGGTACGTACTAGAGACGACACCACACAGCTACGACCCAAACTGGTACGTACTAGAGACGACACCACACAGCTACGACCCAAACTGGTACGTAGTAGAGACGACACCACACAGCTACGTCCCAAACTGGTACATACTAGAGACGACACCACACAGCTACGACCCAAACTGGTACGTAGTAGAGACGACACCACACAGCTACGTCCCAAACTGGTACGTACTAGAGACGACACCACACAGCTACGTCCCAAACTGGTACGTACTAGAGACGACACCACACAGCTACGACCCAAACTGGTACGTAGTAGAGACGACACCACACAGCTACGTCCCAAACTGGTACGTACTAGAGACGACACCACACAGCTACGTCCCAAACTGGTACGTACTAGAGACGACACCACACAGCTACGTCCCAAACTGGTACGTACTAGAGACGACACCACACAGCTACGACCCAAACTGGTACGTAGTAGAGACGACACCACACAGCTACGTCCCAAACTGGTACGTAGTAGAGACGACACCACACAGCTACGTCCCAAACTGGTACGTAGTAGAGACGACACCACACAGCTACGTCCCAAACTGGTACGTACTAGAGACGACACCACACAGCTACGACCCAAACTGGTACGTAGTAGAGACGACACCACACAGCTACGACCCAAACTGGTACGTAGTAGAGACGACACCACACAGCTACGTCCCAAACTGGTACGTACTAGAGACGACACCACACAGCTACGACCCAAACTGGTACGTAGTAGAGACGACACCACACAGCTACGTCCCAAACTGGTACGTACTAGAGACGACACCACACAGCTACGTCCCAAACTGGTACGTACTAGAGACGACACCACACAGCTACGTCCCAAACTGGTACGTAGTAGAGACGACACCGCACAGCTACGTCCCAAACTGGTACGTACTAGAGACGACACCACACAGCTACGTCCCAAACTGGTACGTACTAGAGACGACACCACACAGCTACGTCCCAAACTGGTACGTAGTAGAGACGACACCACACAGCTACGACCCAAACTGGTACGTACTAGAGACGACACCACACAGCTACGACCCAAACTGGTACGTAGTAGAGACGACACCACACAGCTACGTCCCAAACTGGTACGTACTAGAGACGACACCACACAGCTACGTCCCAAACTGGTACGTACTAGAGACGACACCACACAGCTACGTCCCAAACTGGTACGTAGTAGAGACGACACCACACAGCTACGTCCCAAACTGGTACGTACTAGAGACGACACCACACAGCTACGTCCCAAACTGGTACGTAGTAGAGACGACACCACACAGCTACGTCCCAAACTGGTACGTAGTAGAGACGACACCACACAGCTACGTCCCAAACTGGTACGTACTAGAGACGACACCACACAGCTACGTCCCAAACTGGTACGTAGTAGAGACGACACCACACAGCTACGACCCAAACTGGTACGTACTAGAGACGACACCACACAGCTACGTCCCAAACTGGTACGTAGTAGAGACGACACCACACAGCTACGACCCAAACTGGTACTTACTAGAGACGACACCACACAGCTACGTCCCAAACTGGTACGTACTAGAGACGACACCACACAGCTACGACCCAAACTGGTACTTACTAGAGACGACACCACACAGCTACGTCCCAAACTGGTACGTAGTAGAGACGACACCACACAGCTACGTCCCAAACTGGTACGTACTAGAGACGACACCACACAGCTACGACCCAAACTGGTACGTAGTAGAGACGACACCACACAGCTACGACCCAAACTGGTACGTAGTAGAGACGACACCACACAGCTACGTCCCAAACTGGTACGTACTAGAGACGACACCACACAGCTACGACCCAAACTGGTACGTAGTAGAGACGACACCACACAGCTACGTCCCAAACTGGTACGTACTAGAGACGACACCACACAGCTACGTCCCAAACTGGTACGTACTAGAGACGACACCACACAGCTACGTCCCAAACTGGTACGTAGTAGAGACGACACCGCACAGCTACGTCCCAAACTGGTACGTACTAGAGACGACACCACACAGCTACGTCCCAAACTGGTACGTACTAGAGACGACACCACACAGCTACGTCCCAAACTGGTACGTAGTAGAGACGACACCACACAGCTACGACCCAAACTGGTACGTACTAGAGACGACACCACACAGCTACGACCCAAACTGGTACGTAGTAGAGACGACACCACACAGCTACGTCCCAAACTGGTACGTACTAGAGACGACACCACACAGCTACGTCCCAAACTGGTACGTACTAGAGACGACACCACACAGCTACGTCCCAAACTGGTACGTAGTAGAGACGACACCACACAGCTACGTCCCAAACTGGTACGTACTAGAGACGACACCACACAGCTACGTCCCAAACTGGTACGTAGTAGAGACGACACCACACAGCTACGTCCCAAACTGGTACGTAGTAGAGACGACACCACACAGCTACGTCCCAAACTGGTACGTACTAGAGACGACACCACACAGCTACGTCCCAAACTGGTACGTAGTAGAGACGACACCACACAGCTACGACCCAAACTGGTACGTACTAGAGACGACACCACACAGCTACGTCCCAAACTGGTACGTAGTAGAGACGACACCACACAGCTACGACCCAAACTGGTACTTACTAGAGACGACACCACACAGCTACGTCCCAAACTGGTACGTACTAGAGACGACACCACACAGCTACGACCCAAACTGGTACTTACTAGAGACGACACCACACAGCTACGTCCCAAACTGGTACGTAGTAGAGACGACACCACACAGCTACGACTGGTACATACTAGCACTACCTCTCTGTGGATGTATTTCTGAGTCTCTCCTGGTACTATAATAATGTACCATAATGTGGTTTTCTGAGTCTCTCCTGGTACTATAATAATGTACCATAATGTGGTTTTCTGAGTCTCTCCTGTTACTATAATAATGTACCATAATGGGGTTTTCTGAGTCTCTCCTGGTACTATAATAATGTACCATAATGGGGTTTTCTGAGTCTCTCCTGGTACTATAATAATGTACCATAATGTGGTTTTCTGAGTCTCTCCTGGTACTATAATAATGTACCATAATGGGGTTTTCTGAGACTCCTGGTACTATAATAATGTACCATAATGGGGTTTTCTGAGACTCCTGGTACTATAATAATGTACCATAATGGGGTTTTCTGAGTCTCTCCTGGTACTATAATAATGTACCATAATGGGGTTTTCTGAGTCTCTCCTGGTACTATAATAATGTACCATAATGGGGTTTTCTGAGACTCCTGGTACTATAATAATGTACCATAATGGGGTTTTCTGAGTCTCTCCTGGTACTATAATAATGTACCATAATGGGGTTTTCTGAGTCTCTCCTGGTACTATAATAATGTACCATAATGGGGTTTTCTGAGTCTCTCCTGGTACTATAATAATGTACCATAATGGGGTTTTCTGAGTCTCCTGGTACTATAATAATGTACCATAATGTGGTTTTCTGAGTCTCCTGGTACTATAATAATGTACCATAATGGGGTTTTCTGAGTCTCTCCTGGTACTATAATAATGTACCATAATGGGGTTTTCTGAGTCTCCTGGTACTATAATAATGTACCATAATGTGGTTTTCTGAGTCTCCTGGTACTATAATAATGTACCATAATGTGGTTTTCTGAGTCTCCTGGTACTATAATAATGTACCATAATGGGGTTTTCTGAGTCTCTCCTGGTACTATAATAATGTACCATAATGGGGTTTTCTGAGTCTCTCCTGGTACTATAATAATGTACCATAATGGGGTTTTCTGAGTCTCTCCTGGTACTATAATAATGTACCATAATGGGGTTTTCTGAGTCTCTCCTGGTACTATAATAATGTACCATAATGGGGTTTTCTGAGTCTCTCCTGGTACTATAATAATGTACCATAATGGGGTTTTCTGAGTCTCTCCTGGTACTATAATAATGTACCATAATGTGGTTTTCTGAGTCTCTCCTGGTACTATAATAATGTACCATAATGTGGTTTTCTGAGTCTCTCCTGGTACTATAATAATGTACCATAATGTGGTTTTCTGAGTCTCTCCTGGTACTATAATAATGTACCATAATGGGGTTTTCTGAGTCTCTCCTGGTACTATAATAATGTACCATAATGTGGTTTTCTGAGTCTCTCCTGGTACTATAATAATGTACCATAATGGGGTTTTCTGAGTCTCTCCTGGTACTATAATAATGTACCATAATGTGGTTTTCTGAGTCTCTCCTGGTACTATAATAATGTACCATAATGGGGTTTTCTGAGTCTCTCCTGGTACTATAATAATGTACCATAATGGGGTTTTCTGAGTCTCTCCTGGTACTATAATAATGTACCATAATGGGGTTTTCTGAGTCTCTCCTGGTACTATAATAATGTACCATAATGGGGTTTTCTGAGTCTCTCCTGGTACTATAATAATGTACCATAATGGGGTTTTCTGAGACTCTCCTGGTACTATAATAATGTACCATAATGGGGTTTTCTGAGTCTCTCCTGGTACTATAATAATGTACCATAATGGGGTTTTCTGAGACTCTCCTGGTACTATAATAATGTACCATAATGGGGTTTTCTGAGTCTCTCCTGGTACTATAATAATGTACCATAATGTGGTTTTCTGAGTCTCTCCTGGTACTATAATAATGTACCATAATGGGGTTTTCTGAGTCTCTCCTGGTACTATAATAATGTACCATAATGTGGTTTTCTGAGACTCTCCTGGTACTATAATAATGTACCATAATGGGGTTTTCTGAGTCTCTCCTGGTACTATAATAATGTACCATAATGGGGTTTTCTGAGACTCTCCTGGTACTATAATAATGTACCATAATGGGGTTTTCTGAGTCTCTCCTGGTACTATAATAATGTACCATAATGGGGTTTTCTGAGACTCTCCTGTTACTGTACATGTGGTTTTAGATTGGCTATAGAACTGTTAAACTGTTAACATTGTGTATCTGATCTGGGTTTGATACAGGTGAAGGTGCTTCTGGGTCACCGTGTGGTCCAGGTGGCTTGTGGGAGTAGAGATGCCCAAACTCTAGCCCTGACAGATGAAGGTACTTGTGTGTCTGTATTTGTGTTTGTCTTTGAATAGATAGCCACGTGTCGTTACACTGCAGTGCTCTGAGCTGTGATCTCTCCGTCTTCCCTCCTCAGGCCTGGTGTTCTCCTGGGGCGATGGGGACTTTGGGAAGCTGGGTCGGGGGGGCAGCGAGGGCTGTAATATCCCCCAGAACATTGAGAGGCTGAATGGGCAGGGAGTCTGTCAGATAGAGTGTGGGGCTCAGTTCTCCCTGGCTCTCACCAAGTCTGGAGTGGTCTGGACATGGTAAGATCAAATTCTATTAGTCACAGACACGTATTTGGCAGATGTTATTGCTGGTGTAGCGAAATGGTCGTGGACAGCTGAGTAGGATTACGAAACATCCTGAGTAGGATTACGAAACATCCTGAGTAGGATTACGAAACATCCTGAGTAGGATTACGAAACATCCTGAGTAGGATTACGAAACATCCTGAAAACGTGAGACTTTCTGGAATCAGCAGGGAATCCTTTAACCTGGAACTGGGATTTATTCAGGAAAGTTTCAGGAATTTTACTACCCTACAGCTGATGACATAAGCTGTGTTCGAATACGTATACTACATACTATTAGTTCATTTTAGTATACTGTAAACGAACGGTGTCCTTTCAGCCGAGTGTACTAGCACTTCGCCTGTCTACCGGAAGTTGATACTCTTGCTATGCAACTTATTGCTAGCTTGTAATACTACACATTTCTCCCGAGTGGCGCAGCGGTTGCATCTCAGTGCAAGAGGCGTCACTGCAGTTCCTGGTTCGTATCCAGGCTGTTTCACAACCGACCGTGATTGGGAGTCCCATAAGGCGCTGCACAATTGGTCCAGCGTCGTCCGGGTTTGGCCGGGGTAGGCCGTCATTGTAAAGAAGAATTTGTTCTTAACTGACTTGCCTAGTTAAATGTTAAATGTAAAAAAATAAAAATAACAATGTCCATTGAGCACGCTCAGCGACTAAACCACTAAGTTAAGAATGACGTGAAAAGTAAAGTGAATAAATGTTGGGTAGTTAGTTAGGTAGCAGATAGTTAATATACTGGCAAGTTCGATATATTAGTAGCCAACTAACGTTCGGTAGCTAGCTAACAAGCAACTGCTGTAATGATATGCTATGTGGTTTGTAAGGCTAGCGTAGCTAACAGATTGTCAGCCAACAGTGTAATGTAACTTATTTGGAAAGTGATTCGTTTTTTATTACATTGCTCAACGTTCTTGACATTTGTCATAATTATAATTTGCTAGGCCTTGATTTTAAATAAGAATTTGTTCTTAACTGACTTGCTTACTTAAATATTTTTTTTTATATTTAAAGTAAATAATCATTGCTTTAACTAATTATGACAAATGTTAAGAACATGACCAATGTAATAAAAAAAACAAATTACTTTTCAAATAAGTGAGGAATGGGAAAAGGTCTCCAGAGATGGTCTGGAAAGGGAGGAGGGGATGGGGTCAAGCGGGCAGGTTGTTGGGTGGCCGGAAATCACTAGAGAGACTGAAGAACTAACACTAATTGCTTAGCAGAGGTGGAGAACACAGTTCCCTGTACTAATTACTGATTGCCCTAGGAGAGGTGAATCCACTCCCTCTCCAATACAGCCACTGATTACCAACACAAGTCACTAATCGCGCTGTCCCTTGATCCTGGTCGACGTGGCAACAACTATTTGCAAATGATGAGCAGTCAGCAGTTCACACAACAAGTAGCCCACTGGGAAGACAGGAAGCAGTTCACACAACAAGTAGCCCACTGGGAAGACAGGAAGCAGTTCACACAACAAGTAGCCCACTGGGAAGACAGGAAGCAGTTCACACAACAAGTAGCCCACTGGGAAGACAGGAAGCAGTTCACACAACAAGTAGCCCACTGGGAAGACAGGAAGCAGTTCACCCAACAAGTAGCCCACTGGGAAGACAGTCAGCAGTTCACACACCAAGTAGCCCACTGGGAAGACAGGCAGCACTTAAAGGAGATGGCCCTAGCTAGCAAAAAGACAGGACTAGACCACAACAGATATGCATTGGTGTAGTACAGCTCCGTTTGGCTCAACGATGAGACGTGAGAGAGCTGTTAGCTGGCGTTAGCTAGCTGCTTGTCGTCACTCTAAACTCTGACAGAGTTGTGACTTTTGATTGGTAGAAGATCATTCTGTTCTGATTCCAGATTTGAGTAGCAGAGAAGTAGACAAAGATTTAATAGACTGGTTAGCTGACAACGTCACGAAAGCGATGTGCACTTCAAAGGGGCAGAAGGCCGGGACTTGTGGTTCTGGATGTCGATATAGCTAGCAACAATGACGAGAAACTGCCATGTGGTGAATCGTAAGTGGCTGGTTTCATCTGGTTTTTGATACCATTTCTTGTCTTGAGGTGGTTTGACTGATGTCACATTCTATGCTAATATAATATTTGCTAGCTAGCTAACGAACAACTGTAACAAGACAACAATTGCTCATTTTGCAACTTTATTTATTTATGTTTTCAACATATCAACAATCTAACCCAACCCCGTCTATTTTGCCCCATAGTTGCACACCTGTCGGTTTTGTTTCTAAACAACCAACCCGTCTGTTTTGTTGCTAAACAACCAACCCATCGGTTTTGTTGCTAAGCAACCAACCCGTCGGTTTTGTTGCTAAGCAACCAACCCGTCGGTTTTGTTGCTAAGCAACCAACCCGTCGGTTTTGTTGCTAAGCAACCAACCCGTCGGTTTTGTTGCTAAGCAACCAACCCGTCGGTTTTGTTGCTAAGCAACCAACCCGTCTGTTTTGTTGCTTAACAACCAACCCGTCTGTTTTGTTGCTAAACAACCAACCCGTCTGTTTTGTGGCTAAACAACCAACCCGTCGGTTTTGTGGCTAAACAACCAACCCGTCGGTTTTGTGGCTTAACAACCAACCCGTCTGTTTTGTTGCTACACAACCAACCCGTCTGTTTTGTTGCTACACAACAAACCCGTCTGTTTTGTTGCTAAACAACCAACCCGTCTGTTTTGTGGCTAAACAACCAACCCGTCTGTTTTGTTGCTACACAACCAACCCGTCTGTTTTGTTGCTAAACAACCAACCCGTCTGTTTTGTTGCTAAACAACCAACCCGTCTGTTTTGTTGCTAAACAACCAACCCGTCTGTTTTGTTGCTAAACAACCAACCCGTCTGTTTTGTTGCTAAACAACCAACCCGTCTGTTTTGTTGCTACACAACCAACCCGTCTGTTTTGTTGCTAAACAACCAACCCGTCTGTTTTGTTGCTACACAACCAACCCGTCTTTTGTTGCTACACAACCAACCCGTCTGTTTTGTTGCTAAACAACCAACCCGTCTGTTTTGTTGCTAAACAACCAACCCGTCGGTTTTGTTGCTAAACAACCAACCCGTCGGTTTTGTTGCTAAACAACCAACCCGTCGGTTTTGTTGCTAAACAACCAACCCGTCTGTTTTGTTGCTACACAACCAACCCGTCTGTTTTGTTGCTAAACAACCAACCCGTCTGTTTTGTTGCTAAACAACCAACCCGTCTGTTTTGTTGCTAAACAACCAACCCGTCTGTTTTGTTGCTAAACAACCAACCCGTCTGTTTTGTTGCTAAACAACCAACCCGTCTGTTTTGTTGCTAAACAACCAACCCGTCTGTTTTGTTGCTAAACAACCAACCCGTCTGTTTTGTTGCTAAACAACCAACCCGTCTGTTTTGTTGCTAAACAACCAACCCGTCTGTTTTGTTGCTAAACAACCAACCCGTCTGTTTTGTTGCTAAACAACCAACCCGTCTGTTTTGTTGCTAAACAACCAACCCGTCTGTTTTGTTGCTAAACAACCAACCCGTCTGTTTTGTTGCTAAACAACCAACCCGTCTGTTTTGTTGCTAAACAACCAACCCGTCTGTTTTGTTGCTAAACAACCAACCCGTCTGTTTTGTTGCTAAACAACCAACCCGTCTGTTTTGTTGCTAAACAACCAACCCGTCTGTTTTGTTGCTTAACAACCAACCCGTCTGTTTTGTTGCTAAACAACCAACCCGTCTGTTTTGTTGCTAAACAACCAACCCGTCTGTTTTGTTGCTTAACAACCAACCCGTCTGTTTTGTGGCTAAACAACCAACCCGTCTGTTTTGTTGCTAAACAACCAACCCGTCTGTTTTGTTGCTAAACAACCAACCCGTCTGTTTTGTTGCTAAACAACCAACCCGTCTGTTTTGTTGCTAAACAACCAACCCGTCTGTTTTGTTGCTAAACAACCAACCCGTCTGTTTTGTTGCTAAACAACCAACCCGTCTGTTTTGTTGCTAAACAACCAACCCGTCTGTTTTGTTGCTAAACAACCAACCCGTCTGTTTTGTTGCTAAACAACCAACCCGTCTGTTTTGTTGCTAAACAACCAACCCGTCTGTTTTGTTGCTAAACAACCAACCCGTCTGTTTTGTGGCTAAACAACCAACCCGTCTGTTTTGTGGCTAAACAACCAACCCGTCTGTTTTGTGGCTAAACAACCAACCCGTCTGTTTTGTGGCTAAACAACCAACCCGTCTGTTTTGTGGCTAAACAACCAACCCGTCTGTTTTGTGGCTAAACAACCAACCCGTCTGTTTTGTGGCTAAACAACCAACCCGTCTGTTTTGTGGCTAAACAACCAACCCGTCTGTTTTGTGGCTAAACAACCAACCCGTCTGTTTTGTGGCTAAACAACCAACCCGTCTGTTTTGTTGCTAAACAACCAACCCGTCTGTTTTGTTGCTAAACAACCAACCCGTCTGTTTTGTGGCTAAACAACCAACCCGTCTGTTTTGTTGCTAAACAACCAACCCGTCTGTTTTGTTGCTAAACAACCAACCCGTCTGTTTTGTTGCTAAACAACCAACCTGTCTGTGGTCAAACATTTTGGCTAACTTATTGGGGACGTGGTCAAAACAGCAGTTGTTTCTGAAAGTTCACAGAAAATGTTGTTGATGCGGTTGAACAAGAATATAAACGCAACAATTTCAAAGATTTGACTGAGTTACAGTTTATGAGAAATTCAGTCTATTTGAAATAAATTCATTAGGCCCTAATCTATGGATTTCACATGACTGGGAATACAGATATGCATCTGTTGGTCACAGATACCTTAAAAATAATGGGCCTTTGTGCATTCAAATTGCCATCAATAAAATGCAATTGTGTTCGTTGTCCGCAGCTTATGCCTGCCCATACCGTAACCATAGCCACCATGGGGCACTCTGTTCACAACGTTGACATCAGCAAACCGCTCGCCCACACGACGCCATACACATGTTCTGAGGCTGTGAGGCCGGTTGGATGTACTGCTACATTCTCTAATACGACGTTGGAGGCGGCTTATGGTAGAGAGATTAACGTTACATTCTCTGGCAACAGCTCTGGTGGACATCCCTGCAGTCAGCATGCCAATTGCACGCTCCCTCAAAACTTGAGACGTCTGAGGCATTGTTTTGTGTGACAAAACATTTTAGTGGCCTTTTTTGTCCCCAGCACAAGGTGCACCTGTGTAATGATCATGCTGTTTAATCAGCTTCTTGATATGCCACACCTGTTAAGTGGATGGATTATCTTGGTAAAGGAGAAATGCTCACAAACAGGAATGTAAAGAGAAATAAGGTTTTCGTGCGTATGGAACATTTCTGCTAACTTTTTTGGTTTCAGCTCATGAATCATGGGACCAACACTTTACATGTTGTGTTTATATTTTTGTTCGGTGTAAAATAACGTTAGGTCGGTACCAGATAATTCTGTTCTGATTACAGATTTGAATAACAGAGAAGTATCGGAAGATGTCATAATCTATACCCTTTTGTCTTAGTTGTTGGGAAAGTGGTTAATAAAGTAGCTGCTTTGTTTACAGTGAATAGAATGTTGGGAGAGATGATGTCACTCTGGAACCTTTTAGAATGCTGAGGAAATGCCATGAAAGTGGATGGAGGACAACAAGTTGGATAGTTTAAAAAGTAGAAAATATATCCCAAAAATTGTATGCACACACTTTTAAAGTTTGAAGGGTGTTTTTTAGCTTGAATAGTGTAAGAGGAGTAACGTTGTAAAGAATAATATTAACTATAAAGCCAAAAATAATTCATGCAATATCTACAGTGTGGCTGCTGTCGCAAAATAAATCCCACTACTAAGTGGTGCAGCTTTCGCACATTAACAACGCAGTCCCCTGAACAAGGGAAGGTGGTTACATAAAAAATTAAAAACAGTCAGTAAAATAAGATTATGTCCCTCCAACTCAAATCTGGACCTCAAAGCCAGTGGACACCAGGTGGATGCAATTAATTATCAGATAGAAGAGAAAAGCAACAGGCTCTGGACCTGGCAGGGTCAGAGTTGACTACCCCTGGTTTATGTGATGTTCTACCCAGGGATAAAGGGGAATAACTGTCTGTTTCTCAACCAGGGGTAAAGGGGACTACTTCCGTCTGGGCCACGGGACAGACGTCCATGTGCGTAAGCCTCAGATGGTGGAGGGGCTGAGGGGGAAGAAGATTATCCACGTGGCCGTGGGGGCGCTGCACTGCCTGGCTGTCACCGAGACTGGACAGGTGGGTACTGGCCTCCACGCCTCCTCCACATCAGACACCAGGCTAGGCCTCCTCCACATCAGACACCAGGCTAGGCCTCCTCCACATCAGACACCAGGCTAGGCCTCCTCCACATCAGACACCAGGCTAGGCCTCCTCCACATCAGGCACCAGGCTAGGCCTCCTCCACATCAGGCACCAGGCTAGGCCTCCTCCACATCAGACACCAGGCCTCCTCCACATCAGACACCAGGCCTCCTCCACATCAGACACCAGGCTAGGCCTCCTCCACATCAGACACCAGGCTAGGCCTCCTCCACATCAGACACCAGGCCTCCTCCACATCAGACACCAGTGAAACATTTCTGAAAAACAGTTTTTTCTTTGTGGTTATGGGGTATTGGGTGTAGATTGAGGGGGGGAAACCAATTTAAACAATTTAAAAATAAGGCTGTAACATAACAAGATGTAGAAAAAGTCAATGGGTCTGAATACTTTCCCGAATCCACTGTACAACCCATATTTATGTTTATTTATTTTCCCTTTTGTACTTGAACTATTTGCACATCATTACAACACTGTATGTAGACATAATATGACATTTGAAATATTATTTTGGAACATTTGTGAGTCATGTTTACTGTTCAGTTTTGGTTTATTTTACTTTTGTTTATTATACATTTCACTTGCTTTGGCAATGTTAACATATGTTTCCTATGCCAATAAAGCCCTATGAATTGAGAGAGAGAGCGAGAGATGTTTGAAGGAGAGAAAGAGCTGACTTTAATGTCTGTGAGTTAGTGTTCTTAGAAGGAGAGGCTGAATTTCAAACCGAACACTTGGAGCACTCGGTATGCACATTCCTGAGGCAATCGAGTCTGTCCCGAGCTCACTGGCATGGGAAACTCTGAGGGCCCAGAATAGTTTATACAATGTTTCAAGTTTAATAACGCAAGCTTCGGGCCGGACCCGGTTGATAGTTGATACAATGTTTCAAGTTTGTTGTAGAGAGATGAATGCGATTTAAATTATTATAATTTAAATTAAGTTGTTCCACGAAAATGTGCGTATGACAATCATAATCTAATCTACATATTAATGAATATTAATATTAATAATCTACATCGGTAGAAATGGTAAATCAATTGTCATTCTACGTGAAACAGGTTGCCGACTCCTGGTGTAGCCTATTACCGGAAACTTCAGGAGCGTAACGTCTGAATCTGCGGGAGGAGGATTAATCCACAAGTTTCTTCTGGTTATCTTGATCTCTGGCTCCCTCTTGAGTCATTCGTTTTCTTAATTATTTCATCAAACTGTCCACTTAAAGCATCAGACAAGCTCAGTGCAAATAGTTTTATTAAACGTATAATGTGTGTCTATATATGGAAAAATACCCGTTTAGAAATTGAGGAAGAACAGACGACTCTCAGTCGGGGACAGCCCTGATATACTTGTACATATCTGGTGCAGTAGAGTAGGGATGTTGTTTTGTTCCTTTATCAGAGTACGCGTCGGTGTCTGCCTACATGCTACAAGACACGTCGCGGGAGACGATGCTCGAAAATGGATTTAGAATTTTGATAAGTGGCAGTTAGGACGTCTCATTGTCTCAATGTTCATTTTGACCAAAACACTTTCGGACTCGAGTGATCACTTATGAACACATCAGCAAGCGGCCACTCGAAAACGGGCCAAGTGTTCGGTGTCAGATTCAGCTGTAGAGATGTGAGAGAGGGAGGTGTGTTAGTATCTGTAAGTGTCTCTGTACTGTTCCACCAGGTGTTTGCGTGGGGGGACAACGACCATGGCCAGCAGGGTAACGGGACCACCACGGTGAACAGGAAGCCCACCTTGGTTCAGGGTCTAGAGGGACAGAAGATCACCCGTGTTGCCTGTGGCTCCTCCCACAGCGTCGCCTGGACCACCGTAGACGTCACCACCCCCTCTGTCCACGAGCCTGTCCTCTTCCAGACTGCCAGGGACTCTCTAGGGGCATCATACTTAGGTAACCTAACCCTAACCTCTATACAGCTAGTAACCCGAACACTAACCCTCCTCATACTTAGGTAAACTAACCAGCTAGTAACACTAACCCTCCTCATACTTAGGTAAACTAACCAGCTAGTAACCCTAACCCTCCTCATACTTAGGTAAACTAACCAGCTAGTAACCCTAACCCTCCTCATACCTAGGTAACCTAACCAGCTAGTAACCCTAACCCTCCTCATACCTAGGTAACCTAACCAGCTAGTAACCCTAACCCTCCTCATACCTAGGTAACCTAACTAGCTAGTAACCCTAACCCTCCTCATACCTAGGTAACCTAACCAGCTAGTAACCCTAACCCTCCTCATACCTAGGTAACCTAACCAGCTAGTAACCCTAACCCTCCTCATACCTAGGTAACCTAACCAGCTAGTAACCCTAACCCTCCTCATACCTAGGTAACCTAACCAGCTAGTAACCCTAACCCTCCTCATACCTAGGTAACCTAACCAGCTAGTAACCCTAACCCTCCTCATACCTAGGTAACCTAACCAGCTAGTAACCCTAACCCTCCTCATATCTAGGTAACCTAACCTCTATACAGCTAGTAACCCGAACATTAACCCTCTGCATAACTAGGTAACTGTATAACAGTCACATTTAATATACTTTTAAAGTAGTAGGTGATGTGTCAGTTAAATAATGTATTTTTAAAATCCAACACAAACATATCAACATTAATGATATTCTTCAGAAAGAATACAATACAAAATAATAACCCCGACAAATAATATAATTTCATTATTTTAACAAACACATCATTCCATAAACACCACAATGACCCAATAACCTTATTTAACGTTTTGTTTTGGTTAAGTTCAAATTCAGTTTCGGCTATATTAGCCTATTGGGACGCGCCTAAACAGGAAATGATTATAAGTCTATAAGTCCCGTCTTTTCCCATTTCGATTCCCATTAGTTTTTTCAGTTCATAGTCGTTTGACATTCAAATCAAATTCCCCCCATAAAATAAAAGGTAAGCCGACTGTGGATGATCTCCAGAAACGGTAAGGAGAAACGGATGGATCTCACCGTAGTTTGGAAGGCGCCTCCGTGTTCATTAAACATTTTCCGCGATCCCGTTTGTAAATCCACAACAAGGAAATAATCTGACAGGCCAGGGAACACGATCACAGTGCCAACAGGAAATAATCTGACAGGCCAGGGGACACGATCACAGTGCCAACAGGAAATAATCTGACAGGCCAGGGAACACGATCACAGTGCCAACAGGAAATAATCTGACAGGCCAGGGAACACGATCACAGTGCCAACAGGAAATAATCTGACAGGCCAGGGAACACGATCACAGTGCCAACAGGAAATCCAAACCACGGATGGCACGGACTGCGCTTAGCAGGCGGCAGTTTTCTTCTCGCAATTTGAAACTGGTGCCGCTGAGGTTTATCGGTGTCTTCGTATCGCAGGTAGGCTATAGCAAAACACGCCTCTCTGAATGACCACCAAGCAACCTCCGAGATGCGAAGAAGAGTCTTTCGCCATCCAAGATGGCCGCCCAGTGGAAGATCATGAAAGTAATCTAGAAACCAGTCCGCAAGGCCCTTGGGTACCACAAGTTGATATGATATTGCCTTTTCCTTCAACAGGGATCCTCCTGTACAGGATTTCTTGGAGTACTTTGAATCCAATTTGATCTGGACGCTCACTGGAAGCTTCTTTGTTCTACCTAAGGTCACTGACCTCTTGGTCCTGAGCTTCAGCAATCTCAGCAAGAGAGGTGGGACGGATAGAAAGGCTGTGAGTGGTGGTGACAGCAACGCTAGTTGGCTTGCTAATGGAGCCACTGCTCTGGACAGAAAATCAGGAAGAATGTTTCTGATGGCCTTTCTGGTAATGCACTCTGAACTGAAGGTGCAACTTCCAGCGTGTGAGACGTCTTGAGGCTGTTGAACACCCATGTAAGTGCTGAGTGATCAATACATCAACTCAACCCCCTCAAGATAATGACCCCGCTTTTCCACTGCCCACACCACTGCCCATACCACTGCCCATACCACTGCCCACATCACTGCCCACACGCCTTTTCCCATGTTTGAGAAGTTCAGTATTCAGCTCCTTTAAATGCCACGTGAGGCATATGCAATGATTCTTTCTCCACCTTTCGTCTGAGTGAAGACGGCACCATAACCTACATCACTGGCGTCCGTTTGGACCTGGAAAGCCTGCGATAGGTCTGTTTGAGCCAACACTGGCGTCCGTTTGGACTTGGAAAGCCTGCAATAGGTCTGTTTGAGCCAACACTGGCGTCCGTTTGGACTTGGAAAGCCTGCGATAGGTCTGTCTGAGCCATCACTGGTGTCCGTTTGGACTTGGAAAGCCTGCGATAGGTCTGTCTGAGCCATCACTGGTGTCCGTTTGGACTTGGAAAGCCTGCGATAGGTCTGTCTGAGCCATCACTGGTGTCCGTTTGGACTTGGAAAGCCTGCGATAGGTCTGTCTGAGCCATCACTGGTGTCCGTTTGGACTTGGAAAGCCTGCGATAGGTTTGTCTGAGCCATCACTGGCGTCCGTTTGGACTTGGAAAGCCTGCGATAGGTCTGTCTGAGCCATCACTGGTGTCCGTTTGGACTTGGAAAGCCTGCGATAGGTCTGTCTGAGCCAACACTGGCGTCCGTTTGGACTTTGAAAGCCTGCGATAGGTCTGTCTGAGCCATCACTGGTGTCCGTTTGGACTTGGAAAGCCTGCGATAGGTCTGTCTGAGCCAACACTGGCGTCCGTTTGGACTTGGAAAGCCTGCGATAGGTCTGTCTGAGCCAACACTGGTGTCCGTTTGGACTTGGAAAGCCTGCGATAGGTTTGTCTGAGCCATCACTGGCGTCCGTTTGGACTTGGAAAGCCTGCGATAGGTCTGTCTGAGCCATCACTGGTGTCCGTTTGGACTTGGAATGCCTGCAATAGGTCTGTCTGAGCCAACACTGGCGTCCGTTTGGACTTGGAATGCCTGCGATAGGTCTGTCTGAGCCAACACTGGCGTCCGTTTGGACTTGGAAAGCCTGCGATAGGTCTGTCTGAGCCATCACTGGTGTCCGTTTGGACTTGGAAAGCCTGCGATAGGTCTGTCTGAGCCATCACTGGTGTCCGTTTGGACTTGGAAAGCCTGCGATAGGTCTGTCTGAGCCATCACTGGTGTCCGTTTGGACTTGGAAAGCCTGCGATAGGTCTGTCTGAGCCAACACTGGCGTCCGTTTGGACTTGGAAAGCCTGCAATAGGTCTGTCTGAGCCATCACTGGTGTCCGTTTGGACTTGGAAAGCCTGCGATAGGTCTGTCTGAGCCAACACTGGCGTCCGTTTGGACTTGGAAAGCCTGCGATAGGTCTGTCTGAGCCAACACTGGCGTCCGTTTGGACTTGGAAAGCCTGCGATAGGTCTGTCTGAGCCATCACTGGTGTCCGTTTGGACTTGGAAAGCCTGCGATAGGTCTGTCTGAGCCAACACTGGCGTCCGTTTGGACTTGGAAAGTCTGCGATAGGTCTGTCTGAGCCATCACTGGTGTCCGTTTGGACTTGGAAAGCCTGCGATAGGTCTGTCTGAGCCATCACTGGTGTCCGTTTGGACTTGGAAAGCCTGCGATAGGTCTGTCTGAGCCATCACTGGCGTCCGTTTGGACTTGGAAAGCCTGCGATAGGTCTGTCTGAGCCAACACTGGTGTCCGTTTGGACTTGGAAAGCCTGCGATAGGTCTGTCTGAGCCAACACTGGCGTCCGTTTGGACTTGG
Source organism: Salvelinus namaycush (assembly GCF_016432855.1). Classification (NCBI taxonomy): domain Eukaryota; kingdom Metazoa; phylum Chordata; class Actinopteri; order Salmoniformes; family Salmonidae; genus Salvelinus; species Salvelinus namaycush. The sequence continues at coordinate 48,877,358 of NC_052316.1, read as the reverse complement.
AATGCCTGCGATAGGTCTGTCTGAGCCAACACTGGCGTCCGTTTGGACTTGGAAAGCCTGCGATAGGTCTGTCTGAGCCATCACTGGCGTCCGTTTGGACTTGGAAAGCCTGCGATAGGTCTGTCTGAGCCATCACTGGTGTCCGTTTGGACTTGGAAAGCCTGCGATAGGTCTGTCTGAGCCATCACTGGCGTCCGTTTGGACTTGGAAAGCCTGCGATAGGTCTGTCTGAGCCAACACTGGTGTCCGTTTGGACTTGGAAAGCCTGCGATAGGTCTGTCTGAGCCAACACTGGCGTCCGTTTGGACTTGGAATGCCTGCGATAGGTCTGTCTGAGCCAACACTGGCGTCCGTTTGGACTTGGAAAGCCTGCGATAGGTCTGTCTGAGCCATCACTGGCGTCCGTTTGGACTTGGAAAGCCTGCGATAGGTCTGTCTGAGCCATCACTGGTGTCCGTTTGGACTTGGAAAGCCTGCGATAGGTCTGTCTGAGCCATCACTGGCGTCCGTTTGGACTTGGAAAGCCTGCGATAGGTCTGTCTGAGCCATCACTGGCGTCCGTTTGGACTTGGAAAGCCTGCGATAGGTCTGTCTGAGCCAACACTGGTGTCCGTTTGGACTTGGAAAGCCTGCGATAGGTCTGTCTGAGCCAACACTGGCGTCCGTTTGGACTTGGAAAGCCTGCGATAGGTTTGTCTGAGCCATCACTGGCGTCCGTTTGGACTTGGAAAGCCTGCGATAGGTCTGTCTGAGCCAACACTGGTGTCCGTTTGGACTTAGACCTATCGCAGGCTTTCCAAGTCCAAACGGACGCCAGTGATGGCTCAGACAGACCTATCGCAGGCTTTCCGTCTGAGCCATCACTGGTGCGTTAACAAGAACCTGCTTCAACTGCTCAAAACTCTTCTGTTGTTCCCAAAAGCATCATTTGGCGATTGGCTGTGTAGGCTATATGACGCACGTACATTTAAGCCCTAAATATCTCTCTCTACATAACTCTAACCCTCGTACCGTGGTAACCCCTCTCTCTACATAACCCTAACCCTCGTACCGTGGTAACCCCTCTCTCTACATAACCCTAACCCTCGTACCGTGGTAACCCCTCTCTCTACATAACCCTAACCCTCGTACCGTGGTAACCCCTCTCTCTACATAACCCTAACCCTCGTACCATGGTAACCCCTCTCTCTACATAACCCTAACCCTCGTACCGTGGTAACCCCTCTCTCTACATAACCCTAACCCTCGTACCGTGGTAACCCCTCTCTCTACATAACCCTAACCCTCGTACCGTGGTAACCCCTCTCTCTACATAACCCTAACCCTCGTACCGTGGTAACCCCTCTCTCTACATAACCCTAACACTCGTACTGTGGTAATCTATCTCTCTACATAACCCTAACCCTCGTACCGTGGTAACCCCTCTCTCTACATAACCCTAACCCTTGTACCGTGGTAACCTTTTCTCTCTACATAACCCTAACCCTCGTACTGTGGTAACCCCTCTCTCTACATAACCCTAACCCTCGTACCGTGGTAACCTTTTCTCTCTACATAACCCTAACCCTCGTACCGTGGTAACCCCTCTCTCTACATAACCCTAACCCTCGTACCGTGGTAACCCCTCTCTCTACATAACCCTAACCCTCGTACTGAGGTAATCTATCTCTCTACATACAATACAGGAGCTACACCTGACTTGGATTAGGATAGGACTCAGGTCTGGCTTGGGTTAGAATATGACTCAGGTCTGGCTTGGGTTAGGATATGACTCAGGTCTGGCTTGGATTAGGGTTAGAACAGGACTCAGGTCTGGCTTGGGTTAGGGTAGGACTCTGGTCTGGCTTGGGTTAGGGTAGGACTCTGGTCTGGCTTGGGTTAGGGTAGGACTCTGGTCTGGCTTGGGTTAGGATAGGACTCTGGTCTGGCTTGGGTTAGGATAGGACTCTGGTCTGGCTTGGGTTAGGATAGGACTCTGGTCTGGCTTGGATTAGGATAGGACTCAGGTCTGGCTTGGATTAGGGTTAGGATAGGACTCAGGTCTGGCTTGTATTAGGGTTAGAACAGGACTCAGGTCTGGCTTGGGTTAGGGTAGGACTCTGGTCTGGCTTGGGTTAGGATAGGACTCTGGTCTGGCTTGGGTTAGGATAGGACTCTGGTCTGGCTTGGATTAGGATAGGACTCAGGTCTGGCTTGGATTAGGATAGGACTCAGGTCTGGCTTGGATTAGGGTTAGGATAGGACTCAGGTCTGGCTTGTATTAGGGTTAGGACAGGACTCAGGTCTGGCTTGGATTAGGGTTAGTATATGACTCAGGTCTGGCTTGGGTTAGGACTCAGGTCTGGCTTGGATTAGGGTTAGGAGAGGACTCAGGTCTGGCTTTGGTTAGGATAGGACTCAGGTCTGGCTTTGGTTAGGATAGGACTCAGGTCTGGCTTGGATTAGGATAGGACTCAGGTCTGGCTTGGATTAGGGTTAGAATAGGACTCAGGTCTGGCTTGTATTAGGGTTAGGATAGGACTCAGGTCTGGCTTGGGTTAGGATAGGAATCAGATCTGGCTTGGATTAGGGTTAGGATAGGACTCAGGTCTGGCTTGTATTCGGGTTAGAACAGGACTCAGGTCTGGCTTGGATTAGGGTTAGGATAGGACTCAGGTCTGGCTTGGGTTAGGGTTAGGATAGGACTCAGGTCTGGCTTGGATTAGGGTTAGAACAGGACCCAGGTCTGGCTTGTATTAGGGTTAGGATCGGACTCAGGTCTGGCTTGGATTAGGGTTAGAACAGGACTCCGGTCTGGCTTGGATTAGGGTTAGGATCGGACTCAGGTCTGGCTTGGATTAGGGTTAGGATATGACTCATGTCTGGCTTGGATTAGGGTTAGAACAGGACTCAGGTCTGGCTTGGGTTAGGGTAGGACTCAGGTCTGGCTTGGGTTAGGATCGGACTCAGGTCTGGCTTGGATTAGGGTTAGGATCGGACTCAGATCTGGCTTGGATTAGGGTTAGGATAGGACTCAGGTCTGGCTTGTATTAGGGTTAGGATAGGACTCAGGTCTGGCTTGGGTTAGGGTTAGGATAGGACTCAGGTCTGGCTTGGATTAGGGTTAGAACAGGACCCAGGTCTGGCTTGTATTAGGGTTAGGATCGGACTCAGGTCTGGCTTGGATTAGGGTTAGAACAGGACTCCGGTCTGGCTTGGATTAGGGTTAGGATCGGACTCAGGTCTGGCTTGGATTAGGGTTAGGATATGACTCATGTCTGGCTTGGATTAGGGTTAGAACAGGACTCAGGTCTGGCTTGGGTTAGGATAGGACTCAGGTCTGGCTTGGGTTAGGATCGGACTCAGGTCTGGCTTGGATTAGGGTTAGGATCGGACTCAGGTCTGGCTTGGATTAGGGTTAGGATAGGACTCAGGTCTGGCTTGGATTAGGGTTAGGATAGGACTCAGGTCTGGCTTGTATTAGGGTTAGGATAGGACTCAGGTCTGGCTTGTATTAGGGTTAGGATAGGACTCAGGTCTGGCTTGGGTTAGGATAGGACTCAGGTCTGGCTTGGGTTAGGATATGACTCAGGTCTGGCTTGGATTAGGGTTAGGATAGGACTCAGGTCTGGCTTGTATTCGGGTTAGAACAGGACTCAGGTCTGGCTTGGATTAGGGTTAGGATAGGACTCAGGTCTGGCTTGGGTTAGGATAGGACTCAGGTCTGGCTTGGATTAGAGTTAGGATAGGACTCAGGTCTGGCTTGGATTAGGGTTAGAACAGGACTCAGGTCTGGCTTGTATTAGGGTTAGGATCGGACTCAGGTCTGGCTTGGATTAGGGTTAGAACAGGACTCCGGTCTGGCTTGGATTAGGGTTAGGATCGGACTCAGGTCTGGCTTGGATTAGGGTTAGAACAGGACTCAGGTCTGGCTTGTATTAGGGTTAGGATCGGACTCAGGTCTGGCTTGGATTAGGGTTAGAACAGGACTCCGGTCTGGCTTGGATTAGGGTTAGGATCGGACTCAGGTCTGGCTTGGATTAGGGTTAGAACAGGACTCAGGTCTGGCTTGTATTAGGGTTAGGATCGGACTCAGGTCTGGCTTGGATTAGGGTTAGAACAGGACTCCGGTCTGGCTTGGATTAGGGTTAGGATCGGACTCAGGTCTGGCTTGGATTAGGGTTAGGATATGACTCAGGTCTGGCTTGGATTAGGGTTAGAACAGGACTCAGGTCTGGCTTGGGTTAGGATAGGACTCAGGTCTGGCTTGGGTTAGGATCGGACTCAGGTCTGGCTTGGATTAGGGTTAGGATCGGACTCAGGTCTGGCTTGGATTAGGGTTAGGATAGGACTCAGGTCTGGCTTGGATTAGGGTTAGAATAGGACTCAGGTCTGGCTTGGGTTAGGATAGGAATCAGGTCTGGCTTGTATTAGGGTTAGGATAGGACTCAGGTCTGGCTTGGGTTAGGATAGGAATCAGGTCTGGCTTGTATTAGGGTTAGGATAGGACTCAGGTCTGGCTTGGATTAGGGTTAGGATAGGACTCAGGTCTGGCTTGGATTAGGGTTAGGATAGGACTCAGGTCTGGCTTGGATTAGGGTTAGGATAGGACTCAGGTCTGGCTTGGATTAGGGTGAGAAGGACTCAGGTCTGGCTTGGGTTAGGATAGGACTCAGGTCTGGCTTGGATTAGGGTTAGGATAGGACTCAGGTCTGGTTGGATTAGGGTTAGGACAGGACTCAGGTCTGGCTAGGATTAGGATAGGACTCAGGTCTGGATTGGATTAGGGTTAGAATAGGACTCAGGTCTGGCTTGGGTTAGGATAGGACTCGGGTCTGGTTGGATTAGGGTTAGGACAGGACTCAGGTCTGGCTAGGATTAGGATATGACTCAGGTCTGGCTTGGATTAGGGTTAGGACAGGACTCAGGTCTGGCTTGGGTTAGGATCGGACTCAGGTCTGGCTTGGATTAGGGTTAGGATCGGACTCAGGTCTGGCTTGGATTAGGGTTAGGATCGGACTCAGGACGAGGTTGGGGTTTGGTGAAATACCACTTTTTGCGTCATGTGCTGAATATTAAATACTGACATATTGTTGTGTTTCCTGTGTATTCCAGGCGTCCAATCAGACAGTGACTCCTCGACGGTGAACAATAAACTGAGTGGCCACAGTAATGGTGTTAGACCCAACCGCCCCTCTCTGGCCAAAATACTACTGTCTCTGGATGGGAACCAGGCCAAGCAACAGGCCCTGTCCCATGTCCTCTCAGCCCTACAGATCATGTATGCCAGGTAAGACTCCTGACTGGTGCCATGATTTAATGTGTGTTGTATTGTTGATGTTTGGGATGCTGTGATTGGTGCCCTGATTTAATGTGTGTTGTATTGGCGATGTCAGGGATGCTGTGGTTGGTGCCCTGATTTAATGTGTGTTGTATTGTTGATGTTTGGGATGCTGTGGTTGGTGCCCTGATTTAATGTGTGTTGTATTGGCGATGTCAGGGATGCTGTGGTTGGTGCCCTGATTTAATGTGTGTTGTATTGTTGATGTTTGGGATGCTGTGGTTGGTGCCCTGATTTAATGTGTGTTGTATTGGCGATGTCAGGGATGCTGTGGTTGGTGCCCTGATGCCAGCTTGTATGATGGTCCCCATGGAGTGCCCCCCCCCTGACTCCTCCTCAGCATCCAGCCCCTCTGAGTCAGAGGGGCCCCCTGTTCCCACAGAGGTGGAGGAGAGGGTCAGCCCTAACCCCTGGCAGACAGACAAGAATGGAGAGGTGAGTAACCCTTAGTCCCTAACCCCTAGTCCCTAACTCCTAGTCCCTAACCCCTAGTCCCTAACCCCTGACAGACAGACAAGAATGGAGAGGTGAGGAACCCCTAGTCCCTAACCCCTAGTCCCGACTCCCTAGCCCCGACCCCCTAGTCCCGACTCCCTAGCCCAACTCCCTAGTTCCTAACCCCTAGTCCCGACCCACTAGTCCCTAGCCCAGACCCACTAGTCCCTACTCCCTAGCCCTGACCCCCTAGTCCCTAACCCCTACCCACTAGTCCCTACCCCCTAGTCCCTAACCCCTACCCTCTAGTCCCTATCCCCTACCCCAGGAGTTCCTAAACTTTTTTGGGCCGCCACCACATTTTTGTAAAGAAAGTGATGTCATCAACGGCCAGTGTTAACTTTTTGAAGTGAGACTAGGACAGTCTACTACATATACTATATATACAAAAGTATGTTGACACCCCTTCAAATTTAATTGAGCTATTTTTGCTTCACCCGTTGCAGACCGGTGTAGAAAATCGAGCACACGACCATGCAATCTCCATAGACAAACATTGTCAGTAGAATGGCCCTTACTGAAGAGCTCAGTGACTTTCAACGTGGCACCGTTATAGGATGACACCTTTCCAACAAGTCAGTTTGTCACATTTCTGCTCTGCTAGAGCTGCCCAGGTCAACTGTAAGTGCTGTTATTGTGAAGTGGAAACGTCTAGGAGCAACAACGGCTCAGCCACAAAGTGGTAGGCCACACAAGCTCACAGAATGGGACCGCCGAGTCCTGAAGTGCGTAGCGTGTAAAAATCGTCTGTCCTCGGTTGGGCTGAACCCATTTAGTCGACTGGTCGTTTGTTTGTTTGTTTGTTTGGATGTTTGTCGACCAAGATGTTTATGTTGTCGAGCAGTGGCAATTATAGAAAATAAAATGTATGGCACACAAAACACCTGTCTGATTCACGCCTGTCTGAGTAGCCTGGTGGTTAGAGTGGAGTGTTGGGCCAGTAACCAGCAGGTAGCCTGGTGGTTAGAGTGGAGTGTTGGGCCAGTAACCAGCAGGTAGCCTGGTGGTTAGAGTGGAGTGTTGGGCCAGTAACCAGCAGGTAGCCTGGTGGTTAGAGTGGAGTGTTGGGCCAGTAACCAGCAGGTAGCCTAGTGGTTAGAGCAGGTAGCCTGGTGGTTAGAGCAGGTAGCCTAGTGGTTAGAGCAGGTAGCCTAGTGGTTAGAGCAGGTAGCCTAGTGGTTAGAGCAGGTAGCCTAGTGGTTAGAGCAGGTAGCCTAGTGGTTAGAGCAGGTAGCCTAGTGGTTAGAGCAGGTAGCCTAGTGGTTAGAGCAGGTAGCCTGGTGGTTAGAGCAGGTAGCCTAGTGGTTAGAGCAGGTAGCCTAGTGGTTAGAGCAGGTAGCCTGGTGGTTAGAGCAGGTAGCCTAGTGGTTAGAGCAGGTAGCCTAGTGGTTAGAGCAGGTAGCCTAGTGGTTAGAGCAGGTAGCCTGGTGGTTAGAGCAGGTAGCCTAGTGGTTAGAGCAGGTAGCCTAGTGGTTAGAGCAGGTAGCCTAGTGGTTAGAGTGTTGGACCAGTAACCAGCAGGTAGCCTGGTGGTTAGAGCGTTGGACTAGTAACCAGCAGGTAGCCTAGTGGTTAGAGCGTTGGACTAGTAACCAGCAGGTAGCCTGGTGGTTAGAGCGTTGGGCCAGTAACCAGCAGGTAGCCTAGTGGTTAGAGCGTTGGGCCAGTAACCAGCAGGTAGCCTGGTGGTTAGAGCGTTGGGCCAGTAACCAGCAGGTAGCCTAGTGGTTAGAGCGTTGGACTAGTAACCAGCAGGTAGCCTAGTGGTTAGAGCGTTGGGCCAGTAACCAGCAGGTAGCCTGGTGGTTAGAGCGTTGGGCCAGTAACCAGCAGGTAGCCTGGTGGTTAGAGCGTTGGGCCAGTAACCAGCAGGTAGCCTGGTGGTTAGAGCGTTGGGCCAGTAACCAGCAGGTAGCCTAGTGGTTAGAGCGTTGGACTAGTAACCAGCAGGTAGCCTAGTGGTTAGAGCGTTGGGCCAGTAACCAGCAGGTAGCCTAGTGGTTAGAGCGTTGGGCCAGTAACCAGCAGGTAGCCTGGTGGTTAGAGCGTTGGGCCAGTAACCAGCAGGTAGCCTGGTGGTTAGAGCGTTGGGCCAGTAACCAGCAGGTAGCCTAGTGGTTAGAGCGTTGGACTAGTAACCAGCAGGTAGCCTAGTGGTTAGAGCGTTGGGCCAGTAACCAGCAGGTAGCCTAGTGGTTAGAGCGTTGGACTAGTAACCAGCAGGTAGCCTGGTGGTTAGAGCGTTGGGCCAGTAACCAGCAGGTAGTCTAGTGGTTAGAGCGTTGGACTAGTAACCAGCAGGTAGCCTGGTGGTTAGAGCGTTGGGCCAGTAACCAGCAGGTAGCCTGGTGGTTAGAGCGTTGGGCCAGTAACCAGCAGGTAGCCTGGTGGTTAGAGCGTTGGGCCAGTAACCAGCAGGTAGCCTAGTGGTTAGAGTGTTGGGCCAGTAACCAGCAGGTAGCCTAGTGGTTAGAGTGTTGGACCAGTAACCAGCAGGTAGACTAGTGGTTAGAGTGTTGGGCCAGTAACCAGCAGGTAGCCTGGTGGTTAGAGCGTTGGACTAGTAACCAGCAGGTAGCCTAGTGGTTAGAGTGTTGGGCCAGTAACCAGCAGGTAGCCTAGTGGTTAGAGCGTTGGACCAGTAACCAGCAGGTAGCCTAGTGGTTAGAGTGTTGGGCCAGTAACCAGCAGGTAGCCTAGTGGTTAGAGTGTTAGACTAGTAACCAGCAGGTAGCCTAGTGGTTAGAGTGTTAGACTAGTAACCAGCAGGTAGCCTAGTGGTTAGAGTGTTAGACTAGTAACCAGCAGGTAGCCTAGTGGTTAGAGCGTTGGGCCAGTAACCAGCAGGTAGCCTAGTGGTTAGAGTGTTGGGCCAGTAACCAGCAGGTAGCCTAGTGGTTAGAGTGTTAGACTAGTAACCAGCAGGTAGCCTAGTGGTTAGAGTGTTAGACTAGTAACCAGCAGGTAGCCTAGTGGTTAGAGCGTTGGGCCAGTAACCAGCAGGTAGCCTAGTGGTTAGAGCGTTGGACCAGTAACCAGCATGTAGCCTAGTGGTTAGAGCGTTGGGCCAGTAACCAGCAGGTATCCTAGTGGTTAGAGAGTTGGGCTAGTAACCAGCAGGTAGCCTAGTGGTTAGAGCGTTGGACCAGTAACCAGCAGGTAGCCTAGTGGTTAGAGCGTTGGACTAGTAACCAGCAGGTAGTCTAGTGGTTAGAGCGTTGGGCCAGTAACCAGCAGGTAGCCTAGTGGTTAGAGTGTTGGGCCAGTAACCAGCAGGTAGCCTAGTGGTTAGAGTGTTGGACTAGTAACCAGCAGGTAGCCTAGTGGTTAGAGCGTTGGGCCAGTAACCAGCAGGTAGCCTAGTGGTTAGAGTGTTAGACTAGTAACCAGCAGGTAGCCTAGTGGTTAGAGTGTTAGACTAGTAACCAGCAGGTAGCCTAGTGGTTAGAGCGTTGGGCCAGTAACCAGCAGGTAGACTAGTGGTTAGAGCGTTGGACTAGTAACCAGCAGGTAGCCTAGTGGTTAGAGCGTTGGACCAGTAACCAGCAGGTAGCCTAGTGGTTAGAGCGTTGGGCCAGTAACCAGCAGGTAGCCTAGTGGTTAGAGCGTTGGACCAGTAACCAGCATGTAGCCTAGTGGTTAGAGCGTTGGGCCAGTAACCAGCAGGTATCCTAGTGGTTAGAGAGTTGGGCTAGTAACCAGCAGTTAGCCTAGTGGTTAGAGCGTTGGACCAGTAACCAGCAGGTAGCCTAGTGGTTAGAGCGTTGGACCAGTAACCAGCAGGTAGTCTAGTGGTTAGAGCGTTGGGCCAGTAACCAGCAGGTAGCCTAGTGGTTAGAGTGTTGGGCCAGTAACCAGCAGGTAGCCTAGTGGTTAGAGCGTTGGGCCAGTAACCAGCAGGTAGCCTAGTGGTTAGAGCGTTAGACTAGTAACCAGCAGGTAGCCTAGTGGTTAGAGTGTTAGACTAGTAACCAGCAGGTAGCCTAGTGGTTAGAGCGTTGGGCCAGTAACCAGCAGGTAGCCTAGTGGTTAGAGTGTTAGACTAGTAACCAGCAGGTAGCCTAGTGGTTAGAGTGTTAGACTAGTAACCAGCAGGTAGCCTAGTGGTTAGAGCGTTGGGCCAGTAACCAGCAGGTAGCCTAGTGGTTAGAGCGTTGGACCAGTAACCAGCATGTAGCCTAGTGGTTAGAGCGTTGGGCCAGTAACCAGCAGGTATCCTAGTGGTTAGAGAGTTGGGCTAGTAACCAGCAGGTAGCCTAGTGGTTAGAGCGTTGGACCAGTAACCAGCAGGTAGCCTAGTGGTTAGAGCGTTGGGCCAGTAACCAGCAGGTAGCCTGGTGGTTAGAGCGTTGGACCAGTAACCAGCAGGTTGCCTAGTGGTTAGAGCGTTGGGCCAGTAACCAGCAGGTAGACTAGTGGTTAGAGCGTTGGACTAGTAACCAGCAGGTAGCCTAGTGGTTAGAGAGTTGGGCCAGTAACCAGCAGGTAGTCTAGTGGTTAGAGCGTTGGGCCAGTAACCAGCAGGTAGTCTAGTGGTTAGAGCGTTGGGCCAGTAACCAGCAGGTAGCCTAGTGGTTAGAGCGTTGGGCCAGTAACCAGCAGGTAGCCTGGTGGTTAGAGTGTTGGGCAAGTAACCAGCAGGTAGTCTAGTGGTTAGAGCGTTGGACTAGTATCCAGCAGGTAGCCTAGTGGTTAGAGCGTTGGACTAGTAACCAGCAGGTAGCCTAGTGGTTAGAGTGTTAGACTAGTAACCAGCAGGTAGCCTAGTGGTTAGAGTGTTGGCCAGTAACCAGCAGGTAGCCTAGTGGTTAGAGCGTTGGGCCAGTAACCAGCAGGTAGACTAGTGGTTAGAGCGTTGGACTAGTAACCAGCAGGTAGCCTAGTGGTTAGAGCGTTGGGCCAGTAACCAGCAGGTAGACTAGTGGTTAGAGCGTTGGACTAGTAACCAGCAGGTAGCCTAGTGGTTAGAGCGTTGGGCCAGTAACCAGCAGGTAGCCTAGTGGTTAGAGCGTTGGACTAGTAACCAGCAGGTAGCCTAGTGGTTAGAGCGTTGGGCCAGTAACCAGCAGGTAGACTAGTGGTTAGAGCGTTGGGCCAGTAACCAGCAGGTAGACTAGTGGTTAGAGCGTTGGGCCAGTAACCAGCAGGTAGCCTAGTGGTTAGAGCGTTGGGCCAGTAACCAGCAGGTAGCCTAGTGGTTAGAGCGTTGGGCCAGTAACCAGCAGGTAGACTAGTGGTTAGAGCGTTGGGCCAGTAACCAGCAGGTAGCCTAGTGGTTAGAGCGTTGGACTAGTAACCAGCAGGTAGCCTAGTGGTTAGAGCGTTGGGCCAGTAACCAGCAGGTAGCCTAGTGGTTAGAGCGTTGGGCCAGTAACCAGCAGGTAGACTAGTGGTTAGAGTGTTGGGCCAGTAACCAGCAGGTATCCTAGTGGTTAGAGCGTTGGGCCAGTAACCAGCAGGTAGCCTAGTGGTTAGAGCGTTGGACCAGTAACCAGCAGGTAGCCTGGTGGTTAGAGAGTTGGGCCAGTAACCAGCAGGTAGCCTAGTGGATAGAGCGTTGGGCCAGTAACCAGCAGGTAGCCTAGTGGTTAGAGCGTTAGGCCAGTAACCAGCAGGTAGCCTAGTGGTTAGAGCGTTGGGCCAGTAACCAGCAGGCTAGTGTTAAGAGCGTTGGGCCAGTAACCAGCAGGTAGCCTAGTGTTAGAGCGTTGGACCAGTAACCAGCAGGTAGCCTAGTGGTTAGAGCGTTGGGCCAGTAACCAGCAGGTAGCCTAGTGGTTAGAGTGTTGGGCCAGTAACCAGCAGGTAGCCTAGTGGTTAGAGCGTTGGGCCAGTAACCAGCAGGTAGCCTAGTGGTTAGAGCGTTGGACCAGTAACCAGCAGGTAGCCTAGTGGTTAGAGCGTTGGACCAGTAACCAGCAGGTAGCCTAGTGGTTAGAGCGTTGGGCCAGTAACCAGCAGGTAGCCTAGTGGTTAGAGCGTTAGGCCAGTAACCAGCAGGTAGCCTAGTGGTTAGAGCGTTGGGCCAGTAACCAGCAGGTAGCCTAGTGGTTAGAGCGTTAGGCCAGTAACCAGCAGGTAGCCTAGTGGTTAGAGCGTTGGACCAGTAACCAGCAGGTAGCCTAGTGGTTAGAGCGTTGGGCCAGTAACCAGCAGGTAGCCTAGTGGTTAGAGTGTTGGGCCAGTAACCAGCAGGTAGCCTAGTGGTTAGAGCGTTGGGCCAGTAACCAGCAGGTAGCCTAGTGGTTAGAGCGTTGGACCAGTAACCAGCAGGTAGCCTAGTGGTTAGAGCGTTGGACCAGTAACCAGCAGGTAGCCTAGTGGTTAGAGTGTTAGACTAGTAACCAGCAGGTAGCCTAGTGGTTAGAGCGTTGGACCAATAACCAGCAGGTAGCCTAGTGGTTAGAGTGTTGGACTAGTAACCAGCAGGTAGCCTAGTGGTTAGAGCGTTGGACCAGTAACCAGCAGGTAGCCTAGTGGTTAGAGCGTTGGACCAGTAACCAGCAGGTAGCCTAGTGGTTAGAGCGTTGGACCAGTAACCAGCAGGTAGCCTGGTGGTTAGAGCGTTGGGCCAGTAACCAGCAGGTAGCCTAGTGGTTAGAGCGTTGGGCCAGTAACCAGCAGGTAGCCTAGTGGTTAGAGTGTTGGGCCAGTAACCAGCAGGTAGCCTGGTGGTTAGAGCGTTGGGCCAGTAACCAGCAGGTAGCCTGGTGGTTAGAGCGTTGGGCCAGTAACCAGCAGGTAGTCTAGTGGTTAGAGCGTTGGGCCAGTAACCAGCAGGTAGCCTGGTGGTTAGAGCGTTGGGCCAGTAACCAGCAGGTATCCTAGTGGTTAGAGCGTTGGACTAGTAACCAGCAGGTAGCCTGGTGGTTAGAGCGTTGGGCCAGTAACCAGCAGGTAGCCTAGGTGGTTAGAAGCTGTGTTGGCCAGGTAACCAGCAGGTAGCCTTCAGGTGGTGTTAGCGCGTCATGGAGCCAGTAACCGGCAGGGTAGACCTAGGTCGGTTTAGAGCGTGGGACATAGATAACCAGCAGGTAGCTCTAGTGGGTTAGAGCGTTGGGCCCAGGTAACCAGCATGTAGCCTATTGGTTGAGCGTTGACCGTAAACACCAGTAGCCGAGTGGTTAGAGCGTTGGGCCAGTAACCACGCAGGTATCCTGAGTGGTTAGAGCGTGTTGGACTAGTAACCAGCAGGTAGCCGGATGGTTTAGAGCGTTGGAGCTAGTAACCGAGTAGGTAGCCTAGGTGGTTAGAGCGTGTTGGACTATGGAACCATCAGGTAGCCTAGGTGGTGTCTAAGAGCGTTGGGGCCAGTAACCAGCAGGTAGACTAGTGTGTTAGAGCGTGGACCCTAGATAACCCCAGGCAGGTAGACTAGTGGTATAGAGGTTTGGGACTAGTAACCCGCAGGTAGCCTAGGGGTTAGAAGCGGTGGGACCAGTAACCAGCAGGTAGCCTGAGTGGTTAGCGCGTGTTGGACCTAGTAACCATCAGGTAGCCTAGTGGTAGGAGGTGTTGGACTAGTAACCAGCAGGTATGAGCCTATGGGGTTAGCGGTTGGACTAGTAACCAGCAGGTAGCCTAGGGGTTAGAG
>NC_052316.1:48837599-48863849 GCF_016432855.1 Salvelinus namaycush | reverse complement strand
CATACATCGTATATCCTTTCCCCTAAACCAGCTCCCTATAGCATACATCGTATATCCTGTCCCCTAAACCACTCCGTATAGCCATACATCGTATATCCTGTCCCCTAAACCAGCTCCGTATAGCCATACATCGTTATCCTGTCGCCCCTAAACCAGCTCCGATAGCCATACATCGTATATCCTGCCCCCTAAACCAGCTCGTATAGCCATACACGTATATCCTGTCCCCTAAACCAGCTCCCTATAGCCATACATCGTATATCCTGTCCCCCTAAACCAGCTCCGTATAGCCATACATCCTATATTCTGTCCCCCTACCAGCTCCTATAGCCATACATCGTATATCCTGTCCCCTAAACCAGCTCCGTATAGCCATACATCCTATATCCCTGTCCCCCTAAACAGCTCCGTATAGCCCATACTCGTATATCCTGTCCCCCCTAAACCAGCTCCGTATAGCCAACATCGTATATCCTGTCCCCCTAAACCAGCTCCGTATAGCCATACATCGTATATCCTGTCCCCTAAACCACTCCATATAGCCATACATCGTATATCCTTTCCCCTAAACCATCTCCGTATAGCCGTATATCCTGTCCCCTAAACCAGCTCCGTAAGCCATACATCGTATTCCTGTCCCTAAACCAGCTCCATATAGCCATACATCGTATATCCTGTCCCCCTAAACCAGCTCCGTATAGCCGTACATCGTATATCCTGTCCCTAAACCAGCTCCCTATAGCCATACATGTATATCCTGTCCCCTAAACCAGCTCCGTAAGCCATACCGTAATCCTGTCCCCTAACCAGCTCCGTATAGCCATACATCGTATATCCTGTCCCCTAAACCAGCTCCCTATAGCCATACATTGTAATCCTGTCCCCCTAAACCAGCTCCGTATAGCCATACATCGTATACCTGTCCCCTAACCACTCCGTATAGCATACATCCATATTCTGTCCCCCTAAACCCAGCCTCTCTTAGCCATACATCGTATATCTGTCCCCTAAACCAGCTCCGTATAGCCATACATCTATATCCTGTCCCCCTAAACCAGCTCCGTATAGCCATACATCGTATATCCTGTCCCCCTAAACCAGCTCCGTATAGCCATACATCCTATATCCTGACCCTAAACCAGCTCCGTATAGCCTACATCATATCCTGTCCCCTAAACCAGCTCCCTATAGCCATACATCCTATATCCTGTCCCCCTAAACCAGCTCCGTATAGCCATACATCGTATATCCTGTCCCCCTAACCCAGCTCCGTATAGCCATACATCGTTATCCTGTCCCCCTAAACCAGCTCCTATAGCCATACATCGTATATCCTGTCCCCTAAACCGCTCCGTATAGCCATACATCGTATATCCTGTCCCCTAAACCAGCTCCGTATAGCCATACAATCGTATATCCTGTCCCCTAAACGCACTCCTATAGCCATACATCGTATATCCTGTCCCCTAAACCAGCTCCGTATAGCCATACATCTATTTCTGTCCCCCTAAACCAGCTCCGTATAGCCATACATCATATATCCTGTCCCCTAAACCAGCTCCGTATAGCCATACATCCTATATTCTGTCCCCCTAAACCGCCTCCCTATGCCATACATCGTATCCTGTCCCCTACAGCTCAAGCCATACATCTATACTGTCCCCCGTGTTTTTAAACCAGCTCGTATAGCCATACATCGAATATCCTGTCCCCCTAAACCAGCTCCGTATAGCCATACTCTATATCCTGCCCCCTAAACCAGCCCGTATAGCCTATACATCTATATCCTGTCCCTAAACCAGCTCCCTATAGCCATACATCTATATCCTGTCCCCTAAACAGCTCCGTATAGCCATACATCGTATATCCTGTCCCCCTAAACCAGCTCCGTATAGCCATACATCGTATAGCCTGTCCCCCTAAACCAGCTCCTATAGCCATACATCTATATCCTGTCCCCTAAACCACTCCGTATAGCCATACATCTATATCCTGTCCCCTAAACCAGCTCATATAGCCATACTCGTATATCCTGTCCCCTAAACCAGCTCCTATAGCCATACATCGTATATCCTGTCCCCTAAACCACTCCGTATAGCCGTATTCTGTCCCTAAACAGCTCCATGTAGCCTAATTCCTGTCCCCTAAACCAGCTCCTATAGCCATACATCGTATATCCTGTCCCCCTAAACCAGCTCCGTATAGCCCGTACATCGTATATCCTGTCCCTAAACCGCTCCGTATAGCCATACATTATATCCTGTCCCCTAAACCAGCTCGTAAGCCATACATCGTATATCCTGTCCCTAAACCGCTCCGTATAGCCTACATCTGATATCCTGTCCCCTAACCCAGCTCCGTATAGCCATACATCGTATATCCTGTCCCCCTAAACAGCTCCGTATAGCCATACATCGTATATCCTGTCCCCTAAACCAGCTCCATAATAGCCATACATCGTATATCCTGTCCCCTAAACCAGCTCCGTATAGCCGTATATATCCTGTCCCTAAACCAGCTCCGTATAGCCTACATCTTATATCCGTCCCCTAACCACTCGTATAGCCATACATCGTATATCCTGTCCCCTAAACCAGCTCCGTATAGCCTACATCGTATATCCTGTCCCCTAAACCAGCTCCCTATAGCCATACATCGTATATCCTGTCCCCTAAACCAGCTCCGTATAGCCATACATCGTATATCCTGTCCCCCTAAACCAGCTCCGTATAGCCATACATCGTATATCCTGTCCCCTAAACCACTCCCTATAGCCTACTTGTATATCCTGTCCCCCTAAACCAGCTCCGTATAAGCCATACATCGTATATCCTGTCCCCTAAACCAGCTCCTATAGCCATCCATCGTATATCCTGTCCCCCTAACACCGCTCGTATAGCCATACATCGTATATCCTGTCCCCTAAACCATCTCCGTATAGCCATACATCTATATCCTGTCCCCTAAACCAGCTCCGTATAGCCATACATTCCTATATTCCTGTCCCCCTAAACCGCTCCCTATAGCCATACATCGTATATCCTGTCCCCTAAACCAGCTCCGAATAGCACATCTATATCCTGTCCCCCTAAACCACTCCGTATAGCCATACATCGTATATCCTGTCCCCCTAAACCAGCTCCGTTATAGCCATCATCTATATCCTCCCCCTAAACCAGCTCCGTATAGCCATACATCCTATATCCTGTCCCCTAAACCAGCTCCCTATAGCCATACATCTATATCCTGTCCCCTAAACCAGCTCCGTATACAACATCGTATATCCTGTCCCCCTAAACCAGCTCCGTATAGCCATACATCGTATATCCTGTCCCCCTAAACCAGCTCCGTATAGCCATACATCGTATATCCTGTCCCCCTAAACCACTCCGTATATCCATACATCGTATACCTGTCCCCCTAAACAGCTCCGTATAGCCATACATCGTATATCCTGTCCCCCTAAACCAGCTCGTATAGCCTACATCGTATATCCTGTCCCCCTAAACCAGCTCCGTATAGCCATACATCGTATATCCTGTCCCCCAAACCAGCTCCCTATAGCCATACATCGTATATCCTGTCCCCTAAACCAGCTCCGTATAGCCGTATATTCCTGTCCCCTAAACCAGCTCCTATAGCCTACATCGTATATCCTGTCCCCCTAAACCAGCTCCGTATAGCCTACATCTATATCGTCCCCTAAACCGCTCCCTATAGCCATACTCGTATATCCTTTCCCCTAAACCAGCTCCCTATAGCCATACATCTTATATCCTGTCCCCTAAACCAGCTCCGTATAGCCATACATCGTATATCCTGTCCCCTAAACCAGCTCCCTATAGCCATACATCGTATATCCTGTCCCCCTAAACCAGCTCTGTATAGCCATACATCCTATATCCTGTCCCCCTAAACCAGCTTCGTATAGCCGTATATCCTGTCCCCTAAACCAGCTCCATACATCAAATATCCTGTCCCCTAAACCAGCTCTGTATAGCCATACATTGTATATCCTGTCCCCTAAACCAGCTCCCTATAGCCATACATCCTATTCCTGTCCCCCTAAACCAGCTCCCTAAAGCCATACATCGTATATCCTGTCCCCTAAACCAGCTCCCT
Organism: Salvelinus namaycush; assembly: GCF_016432855.1. NCBI lineage: Eukaryota > Metazoa > Chordata > Actinopteri > Salmoniformes > Salmonidae > Salvelinus > Salvelinus namaycush. The sequence goes on along the minus strand of NC_052316.1, from coordinate 48,859,727 downwards.
ATAGCCATACATCGTATATCCTGTCCCCTAAACCAGCTTCGTATAGCCGTATATCCTGTCCCCTAAACCAGCTCCGTATAGCCATACATCTAATATCCTGTCCCCCTAAACCAGCTTCGTATAGCCGTACATCCTATATCCTGTCCCCTAAACCAGCTTCGTATATCCTGTCCCCCTAAACCAGCTCTGTATAGCCATACATCGTATATCCTGTCCCCCTAAACCAGCTCCGTATAGCCATACATCGTATATCCTGTTCCCCTAAACCAGCTTCGTATAGCCGTACATCCTATATCCTGTCCCCTAAACCAGCTTCGTATAGCCATACATCGTATATCCTGTCCCCCTAAACCAGCTCTGTATAGCCATACATCCTATATCCTGTCCCCCTAAACCAGCTCCATATAGCCATACATCGTATATCCTGTCCCCTAAACCAGCTCTGTGATAGCCATACATCGTATATCCTGTCCCCTAAACCAGCTCCGTATAGCCATACATCCTATATCCTGTCCCCTAAACCAGCTCCCTATAGCCATAATCCTATATCCTGTCCCCCTAAACCACTCCCTATAGCATACATCGTATATCCTGTCCCTAAACCAGCTCCCTATAGCCATACATCGTATATCCTGCCCCTAAACCAGCTCCGTATAGCCATACATCGTATATCCTTCCCCTAAACAGCTCCGTATACCATCATCGTATATCCTGTCCCTAAACCAGCTCCGTATAGCCATACATCCTATATCCTGTCCCCCTAAACCAGCTCCGTATAGCCATACATCGTATATCCTGTCCCCTAAACCAGCTCCGTATAGCCATACATACACTCATATATCCTATCCTTCCCCCTAAACCAGCTCCATATAGCCATACATCGTATATCCTGTCCCCTAAACCAGCTCTGTATAGCCATACATCGTATATCCTGTCCCCTAAACCAGCTCCGTATAGCCATACATCCTATATCCTGTTCCCCCTAAACCAGCTCCCTATAGCCATACATCCTATATCCTGTCCCCCTAAACCAGCTCCCTATAGCCATACATCGTATATCCTGTCCCCTAAACCAGCTCCCTATAGCATACATCGTATATCCTGTCCCCTAAACAGCTCCGTATAGCCATACATCGTATATCCTGTCCCCCTAAACAGCTCCGTATAGCCATACATCGTATATCCTGTTCCCCTAAACCGCTCCGTATAGCCATACATCGTATTCCTGTCCCCTAAACCAGCTCCGTAAGCCATACATCGTATATCCTGTCCCCTAAACCAGCTCCGTATAGCCATACATCGTATATCCTGTCCCCATAAACCTCCATATAGCCATACATCGTATATCCTGTCCCCCTAAACCAATCCATATAGCCATACATCGTATATCTGTCCCCTAAACCTCTCCCTATAGCCATACATCCTATATCCCTGTCCCCTAAACAGCTCCGTATAGCCATACATCGTATATCCTGTCCCCTAAACCAGCTCCGTATAGCCATACATCGTATATCCTGTCCCCTAAACCAGCTCCGTATAGCTATACATCGTATATCCTGTCCCCTAAACCAGCTCCGTATAGCCATACATCGTATATCCTGTCCCCTAAACCAGCTCCGTATAGCCATACATCGTATATCCTGTCCCCCTAAACCGGCTCTGTATAGCCATACATCCTATATCCTGTCCCCCTAAAACCAGCTCTGTATAGCCATACATCTATATCCTGTCCCCTAAACCAGCTCCATATAGCCATACATCGTATATCCTGTCCCCTAAACCAGCTCTGTATAGCCATACATCGTATATCCTGTCCCTACACCAGCATCCGTATAGCATACATCCTATATCTGTCCCCCTAAACCAGCTCCCTATAGCCATACATCTATATCCTGTCCCCTAAACCAGCTCCTATAGCCATACATCGTATATCCTGTCCCCTAAACCAGCTCCTATAGCCATACATCGTATATCCTGTCCCCCTAAACCAGCTCTGTATAGCCATACATCCTATATCCTGTCCCCTAAACCAGCTTCGTATAGCCGTATATCCTGTCCCCTAAACCAGCTCCATACATCAAATATCCTGTCCCCTAAACCAGCTCTGTATAGCCATACATTGTATATCCTGTCCCCCTAAACCAGCTCCCTATAGCCATACATCCTATATCCTGTCCCCCTAAACCAGCTCCCTATAGCCATACATCGTATATCCTGTCCCCTAAACCAGCTCCCTATAGCCATACATCGTATATCCTGTCCCCTAAACCAGCTTCGTATAGCCGTATATCCTGTCCCCTAAACCAGCTCCGTATAGCCATACATCTAATATCCTGTCCCCCTAAACCAGCTTCGTATAGCCGTACATCCTATATCCTGTCCCCTAAACCAGCTTCGTATAGCCATACATCGTATATCCTGTCCCCCTAAACCAGCTTCGTAAGCCTACTCTCTATCCTGTCCCCTAAACCAGCTTCGTATAGCCATACATCCTATATCCTGTCCCCTAAACCAGCTTCGTATAGCCATACATCGTATATCCTGTCCCCTAAACCAGCTCCCTATACCATCATCCTATATCCTGTCCCCTAAACCAGCTCTATAGCCATACATCGTATATCCTGTCCCCTAAACCAGCTCGTATAGCCATACATCGTATATCCTGTCCCCCTAAACCAGCTCCGTATAGCCATACATCGTATATCCTGTCCCCTAAACAGTCTCCGTATAGCCATACATCGTATATCCTGTCCCCCTAAACCAGCTCCGTATAGCCATACATCGTATATCCTGTCCCCCTAAACCAGCTCCATATAGCCATACATCGTATATCCTGTCCCTAAACACTCCATATAGCCATACATCGTATATCCTGTCCCCTAAACCAGCTCCAGTATAGCCATGTATATCCTGTCCCCTAACAAGCTCCTATAGCCTATATCTCTGTCCCCTAAACCATCTCCGTATAAGCCATACATCGTATATCCTGTCCCCTAAACCAGCTCCATATAGCCATACATCGTATATCCTGTCCCCCTAAACCAGCTCCCTATAGCCATACATCGTATATCCTGTCCCCTAAACCAGCTCCGTATAGCCATACATCGTATATCCTGTCCCCTAAACCAGCTCCATATAGCCATACATCGTATATCCTGTCCCCTAAACCAGCTCCTATAGCCAACATCGTATATCCTGTCCCTAAACCAGCTCCGGTATAGCATACATCGTATATCCTGTCCCTAAACCAGCTCCGTATAGCCATTACATCGTATATCCTGTCCCTAAACCAGCTCCTATAGCATACATCGTATATCCTGTCCCCCTAAACCGCTCCGTATAGCCATACATCGTATATCCTGTCCCTAAACCAGCTCCCTATAGCCATACATCGTATATCCTGTCCCCCTAAACCACTCCGTATAGCCATACATCGTATATCCTGTCCCCCTAAACCAGCTCCGTATAGCCATACATCATATATCCTTGTCCCCGTAAACAGCTCCGTATAGCCATAGACATCCTATATCCTGTCCCCCTAACCAGCCTCCACTATAGCCATGACATCGTATATCCTGTCCCCCTAAACCAGCTCCTTTAAGCCATACATCCTATATGCCTGTCCCCCTATAAACCAGCTCCGTATAGCCATACATCGTATATCCTGTCCCCCTAAACCAGCTCCGTATAGCCATACATACACTATATCCTGTCCCCTAAACCAGCTCCGTATAGCCATACATCCTATATCCTGTCCCCTAAACCGCCTCCCTATAGCCATACATCCTATATCCTGTCCCCTAACCAGCTCCGTATACCATACACGTATATCCTGTCCCCCTAAACCAGCTCCGTATAGCCTTACATCGTATATCCTGTCCCCCAAACAGCTCCTATAGCAAACACTATATCCTGTCCCCCTAAACCTCTCCGTATAGCCATACATAGTATATCCTGTCCCCCTAAACCAGCTCCGTTATAGCCATATACATCTTATATCCTGTCCCCCTAAACCAGCTCCGTATAGCCATACATCGTATATCCTGTCCCCCTAAACCATCTCCGTATAGCCATACATCGTATATCCTGTCCCCTAAACCAGCTCCATATAGCCATACATCGTATATCCTGTCCCTAAACAGCTCGTATACTATATCCTGTCCCTAACCAGCTCATATAGCCATACATCGTATATCCTGTCCCCTAAACCAGCTCCGTATAGCCGTATCAATCGTATATCTGTCCCCTAAACCAGCTCCATATAGCCATACATCGTATATCCTTCCCCTAAACCAGCTCACCTATAGCCATACATCTTATATCCTGTCCCCTAAACCGCTATACGGAGCTGGTTTAGGGGGACAGGATATACGATGTATGGCTATACGGAGCTGGTTTAGGGGGACAGGATATACGATGTATGGCTATAGGAGCTGGTTTAGGGGACAGGATATACTATGTACGGCTATAATACGAGCTGGTTTAGGGGGACAGGATATACGATGTATGGCTATATGGAGCTGGTTAGGGGACAGGATATACGGCTATACGGAGCTGGTTTAGGGGACAGGATATACGATGTATGGCTATATGGAGCTGGTTTAGGGGACAGGATATACGATGTATGGCTATACGGAGCTGGTTTAGGGGGACAGGATATACGATGTATGGCTTACGGAGCTGGTTAGGGGACAGGATATACGGCTATACGGAGGCTGGTTTAGGGGGACAGGGATATACGATGTATGGCTATACTGAGCTGGTTTAGGGGGACAGATATACGATGTATGGCTATACGGAGCTGTTTAGGGGGACAGGATATACGATGTATGGCTATACGGAGCTGGTTTAGGGGGACGGATATACGATGTATGGCTATACGAGCTGGTTTAGGGGGACAGGATATACGATGTATGGCTATACGGAGCTGGTTTAGGGGACAGGATATACGATGTATGGCTATAAACGGGAGCTGGTTTAGGGACGGATATACGAATGTATGGCTATACGGAGCTGGTTAGGGGACAGGATATACGATTTATGGCTAATACGGGAGCTGGTTTAGGGGGACAGGATATACGTATTGTACTGGCTATACTGGAGCTGGTTTTAGGGGGACAGAATATACGGATGTATGGCTATGAGCTGGTTAGGGGACAGGATATACGGCTATACGGAGCTGGTTTAGGGGACAGGATCTACGATGTATGGCTATATCGGAGCTTGGTTTAGGGGAACGGATATACGATGTATGGCTATATGGAGCTGGTTTAGGGGCCAGGTATACGATGTATGGCTATATGGAGCTGGTTTAGGGGGACAGGATATACGATGTATGGCTATACGGAGCTGGTTTAGGGGAAGGATATACGATGTATGGCTATACGGAGCTGGTTTTAGGGGACAGATTACGATGTATGGCTATACGGAGCTGGTTTAGGGACAGGATATACGATGTATGGCTATTAAATGGAGCTGGTTTAGGGGACAGGATATACGATAGGCTATACGGAGCTGGTTTAGGGGACAGGATATACGATGTATGGCTATATGGAGCTGGTTTAGGGGACAGGATATACGATGTATGGCTATACGGAGCTGGTTTAGGGGGACAGGATATACGATGTATGGCTATACGGAGCTGGTTTAGGGGGACAGGATATACGATGTATGGCTATACGGAGCTGATTTAGGGGACAGGATATACGATGTATGGCTATACGGAGCTGGTTTAGGGGACAGGATATACGATGTATGGCTATACGGAGCTGGTTTAGGGGACAGGATATACGATGTATGGCTATACGGAGCTGGTTTAGTGGACAGGATATACGATGTATGGCTATACGGAGCTGGTTTAGGGGACAGGATATACGATGTATGGCTATACGGAGCTGGTTTAGGGGACAGGATATACGATGTACGGCTATACGGAGCTGGTTTAGGGGGACAGGATATACGATGTATGGCTATATGGAGCTGGTTTAGGGGACAGGATATACGGCTATATGGAGCTGGTTTAGGGGACAGGATATACGGCTATACGGAGCTGGTTTAGGGGACAGGATATACGATGTATGGCTATATGGAGCTGGTTTAGGGGACAGGATATACGATGTATGGCTATATGGAGCTGGTTTAGGGGGACAGGATATACGATGTATGGCTATACGGAGCTGGTTTAGGGGGACAGGATATACGATGTATGGCTATACGGAGCTGATTTAGGGGACAGGATATACGATGTATGGCTATACGGAGCTGGTTTAGGGGGACAGGATATACGATGTATGGCTATACGGAGCTGGTTTAGGGGACAGGATATACGATGTATGGCTATAGGGAGCTGGTTTAGGGGACAGGATATAGGATGTATGGCTATAGGGAGCTGGTTTAGGGGACAGGATATAGGATGTATGGCTATAGGGAGCTGGTTTAGGGGACAGGATATAGGATGTATGGCTATACGGAGCTGGTTTAGGGGGACAGGATATAGGATGTATGGCTATACGGAGCTGGTTTAGGGGGACAGGATATACGATGTATGGCTATACGCAGCTGGTTTAGGGGGACAGGATATAGGATGTATGGCTATACGGAGCTGGTTTAGGGGGACAGGATATACGATGTATGGCTATACGGAGCTGGTTTAGGGGGACAGGATATATTCGATGTATTGCTATAGGGAGCTGATTTAGGGGGACAGGATATAGGATGTATGGCTATAGGGAGCTGGTTTAGGGGGACAGGATATACGATGTATGGCTATATGGAGCTGGTTTAGGGGGACAGGATATACGATGTATGGCTATACGGAGCTGGTTTAGGGGACAGGATATACGATGTATGGCTATACGGAGCTGGTTTAGGGGACAGGATATACGATGTATGGCTATACGGAGCTGGTTTAGGGAACAGGATATACGATGTATGGCTATACGGAGCTGGTTTAGGGGGACAGGATATACGATGTATGGCTATACGGAGCTGGTTTAGGGGGACAGGATATACGATGTATGGCTATACGGAGCTGGTTTAGGGGACAGGATATACGATGTATGGCTATAGGGAGCTGGTTTAGGGGACAGGATATACGATGTATGGCTATAGGGAGCTGGTTTAGGGGACAGGATATACGATGTATGGCTATAGGGAGCTGGTTTAGGGGGACAGGATATAGGATGTATGGCTAAAGGGAGCTGGTTTAGGGGGACAGGATATAGGATGTATGGCTATACGGAGCTGGTTTAGGGGACAGGATATACGATGTATGGCTATACAGAGCTGGTTTAGGGGACAGGATATACGATGTATGGCTATATGGAGCTGGTTTAGGGGGACAGGATATACGATGTATGGCTATATGGAGCTGGTTTAGGGGGACAGGATATACGATGTATGGCTATACGGAGCTGGTTTAGGGGACAGGATATACGGCTATACGGAGCTGGTTTAGGGGACAGGATATACGATGTATGGCTATATGGAGCTGGTTTAGGGGACAGGATATACGATGTATGGCTATATGGAGCTGGTTTAGGGGACAGGATATACGATGTATGGCTATATGGAGCTGGTTTAGGGGGACAGGATATACGATGTATGGCTATATGGAGCTGGTTTAGGGGGACAGGATATACGATGTATGGCTATACGGAGCTGGTTTAGGGGGACAGGATATACGATGTATGGCTATACGGAGCTGATTTAGGGGACAGGATATACGATGTATGGCTATACGGAGCTGGTTTAGGGGGACAGGATATACGATGTATGGCTATACGGAGCTGGTTTAGGGGACAGGATATACGATGTATGGCTATACGGAGCTGGTTTAGTGGACAGGATATACGATGTATGGCTATACGGAGCTGGTTTAGGGGACAGGATATACGATGTACGGCTATACGGAGCTGGTTTAGGGGGACAGGATATACGATGTATGGCTATATGGAGCTGGTTTAGGGGACAGGATATACGATGTATGGCTATACGGAGCTGGTTTAGGGGGACAGGATATACGATGTATGGCTATACGGAGCTGGTTTAGGGGGACAGGATATACGATGTATGGCTATACGGAGCTGGTTTAGGGGGACAGGATATACGATGTATGGCTATACGGAGCTGGTTTAGGGGGACAGGATATAGGATGTATGGCTATAGGGAGCTGGTTTAGGGGACAGGATATAGGATGTATGGCTATACGGAGCTGGTTTAGGGGGACAGGATATATGGCTATACGGAGCTGGTTTAAGGGGACAGGATATACGATGTATGGCTATACGGAGCTGGTTTAGGGGGACAGGATATAGGATGTATGGCTATACGGAGCTGGTTTAGGGGACAGGATATACGATGTATGGCTATAGGGAGCTGGTTTAGGGGGACAGAATATAGGATGTATGGCTATACGGAGCTGGTTTAGGGGGACAGGATATACGATGTATGGCTATACGGAGCTGGTTTAGGGGGACAGGATATACGATGTATGGCTATAGGGAGCTGGTTTAGGGGACAGGATATACGATGTATGGCTATACGGAGCTGGTTTAGGGGGACAGGATATACGATGTATGGCTATACGGAGCTGGTTTAGGGGGACAGGATATACGATGTATGGCTATACGGAGCTGGTTTAGGGGGACAGGATATACGATGTATGGCTATAGGGAGCTGGTTTAGGGGACAGGATATACGATGTATGGCTATAGGGAGCTGGTTTAGGGGACAGGATATACGATGTATGGCTATAGGGAGCTGGTTTAGGGGGACAGGATATAGGATGTATGGCTATAGGGAGCTGGTTTAGGGGGACAGGATATAGGATGTATGGCTATACGGAGCTGGTTTAGGGGACAGGATATACGATGTATGGCTATACAGAGCTGGTTTAGGGGACAGGATATACGATGTATGGCTATATGGAGCTGGTTTAGGGGGACAGGATATAGGATGTATGGCTATACAGAGCTGGTTTAGGGGGACAGGATATACGATGTATGGCTATACGAAGCTGGTTTAGGGGACAGGATATACGGCTATACGGAGCTGGTTTAGGGGACAGGATATACGATGTATGGCTATATGGAGCTGGTTTAGGGGACAGGATATACGATGTATGGCTATATGGAGCTGGTTTAGGGGGACAGGATATACGATGTATGGCTATATGGAGCTGGTTTAGGGGGACAGGATATACGATGTATGGCTATACGGAGCTGGTTTAGGGGACAGGATATACGGCTATACGGAGCTGGTTTAGGGGACAGGATATACGATGTATGGCTATATGGAGCTGGTTTAGGGGACAGGATATACGATGTATGGCTATATGGAGCTGGTTTAGGGGACAGGATATACGATGTATGGCTATATGGAGCTGGTTTAGGGGGACAGGATATACGATGTATGGCTATATGGAGCTGGTTTAGGGGGACAGGATATACGATGTATGGCTATACGGAGCTGGTTCAGGGGGACAGGATATACGATGTATGGCTATACGGAGCTGATTTAGGGGACAGGATATACGATGTATGGCTATACGGAGCTGGTTTAGGGGGACAGGATATACGATGTATGGCTATACGGAGCTGGTTTAGGGGGACAGGATATACGATGTATGGCTATACGGAGCTGGTTTAGGGGGACAGGATATACGATGTATGGCTATACGGAGCTGGTTTAGGGGGACAGGATATAGGATGTATGGCTATAGGGAGCTGGTTTAGGGGACAGGATATAGGATGTATGGCTATAGGGAGCTGGTTTAGGGGACAGGATATAGGATGTATGGCTATACGGAGCTGGTTTAGGGGGACAGGATATACGATGTATGGCTATACGGAGCTGGTTTAAGGGGACAGGATATACGATGTATGGCTATACGGAGCTGGTTTAGGGGGACAGGATATAGGATGTATGGCTATACGGAGCTGGTTTAGGGGACAGGATATACGATGTATGGCTATAGGGAGGCGGTTTAGGGGGACAGAATATAGGATGTATGGCTATACGGAGCTGGTTTAGGGGGACAGGATATATGATGTATGGCTATACGGAGCTGGTTTAGGGGGACAGGATATACGATGTATGGCTATACGGAGCTGGTTTAGGGGGACAGGATATACGATGTATGGCTATACGGAGCTGGTTTAGGGGGACAGGATATACGATGTATGGCTATAGGGAGCTGGTTTAGGGGACAGGATATACGGCTATACGGAGCTGGTTTAGGGGACAGGATATACGATGTATGGCTATACGGAGCTGGTTTAGGGGGACAGGATATACGATGTATGGCTATAGGGAGCTGGTTTAGGGGACAGGATATACGATGTATGGCTATACGGAGCTGGTTTAGGGGACAGGATATACGATGTATGGCTATACGGAGCTGGTTTAGGGGGACAGGATATACGATGTATGGCTATAGTGAGCTGGTTTAGGGGACAGGATATACGATGTATGGCTATACGGAGCTGGTTTAGGGGACAGGATATACGATGTATGGCTATACGGAGCTGGTTTAGGGGACAGGATATACGATGTATGGCTATACGGAGCTGGTTTAGGGGGACAGGATATACGATGTATGGCTATACGGAGCTGGTTTAGGGGACAGGATATACGATGTATGGCTATACGGAGCTGGTTTAGTGGACAGGATATACGATGTATGGCTATACGGAGCTGGTTTAGGGGACAGGATATACGATGTATGGCTATACGGAGCTGGTTTAGGGGACAGGATATACGATGTACGGCTATACGGAGCTGGTTTAGGGGGACAGGATATACGATGTATGGCTATATGGAGCTGGTTTAGGGGACAGGATATACGGCTATACGGAGCTGGTTTAGGGGACAGGATATACGGCTATACGGAGCTGGTTTAGGGGACAGGATATACGATGTATGGCTATATGGAGCTGGTTTAGGGGGACAGGATATACGATGTATGGCTATACGGAGCTGGTTTAGGGGGACAGGATATACGATGTATGGCTATACGGAGCTGATTTAGGGGACAGGATATACGATGTATGGCTATACGCAGCTGGTTTAGGGGGACAGGATATACGATGTATGGCTATACGGAGCTGGTTTAGGGGGACAGGATATACGATGTATGGCTATACGGAGCTGGTTTAGGGGACAGGATATAGGATGTATGGCTATAGGGAGCTGGTTTAGGGGACAGGATATAGGATGTATGGCTATACGGAGCTGGTTTAGGGGGACAGGATATAGGATGTATGGCTATACGGAGCTGGTTTAGGGGGACAGGATATACGATGTATGGCTATACGGAGCTGGTTTAGGGGGACAGGATATAGGATGTATGGCTATACGGAGCTGGTTTAGGGGGACAGGATATACGATGTATGGCTATACGGAGCTGGTTTAGGGGGACAGGATATATTCGATGTATTGCTATAGGGAGCTGATTTAGGGGGACAGGATATAGGATGTATGGCTATACAGAGCTGGTTTAGGGGGACAGGATATAGGATGTATGGCTATACGGAGCTGGTTTAGGGGGACAGGATATACGATGTATGGCTATACGGAGCTGGTTTAGGGGGACAGGATATACGATGTACGGCTATACGGAGCTGGTTTAGGGGGACAGGATATACGATGTACGGCTATACGGAGCTGGTTTAGGGGGACAGGATATACGATGTACGGCTATACGGAGCTGGTTTAGGGGACAGGATATACGATGTATGGCTATACGGAGCTGGTTTAGGGGGACAGGATATACGATGTATGGCTATACGGAGCTGGTTTAGGGGGACAGGATATACGATGTATGGCTATACGGAGCTGGTTTAGGGGACAGGATATACGATGTATGGCTATACAGAGCTGGTTTAGGGGACAGGATATACGCTGTATGGCTATACAGAGCTGGTTTAGGGGACAGGATATACGATGTATGGCTATAGGGAGCTGGTTTAGGGGACAGGATATACGATGTATGGCTATACGGAGCTGGTTTAGGGGACAGGATATACGATGTATGGCTATACGGAGCTGGTTTAGGGGACAGGATATACGATGTATGGCTATACGGAGCTGGTTTAGGGGGACAGGATATACGATGTATGGCTATACGGAGCTGGTTTAGGGGACAGGATATACGATGTATGGCTATACGGAGCTGGTTTAGGGGACAGGATATAGGATGTATGGCTATACGGAGCTGGTTTAGGGGACAGGATATAGGATGTATGGCTATACGGAGCTGATTTAGGGGGACAGGATATACGATGTATGGCTACACAGAGCTGGTTTAGGGGACAGGATATTTGATGTATGGCTACACTGAGCTGGTTTAGGGGACAGGATATTTGATGTATGGCTATACGGAGCTGGTTTAGGGGGACAGGATATACGATGTATGGCTATACGGAGCTGGTTTAGGGGGACAGGATATACGATGTACGGCTATACGGAGCTGGTTTAGGGGACAGGATATACGATGTATGGCTATATGGATTGGCCTACTTACTCTCTGGCCTCTGAATGGTCTTGTTGTTGGAGACCGGTGTAATCTTCGGATCAGAATTAATTCCTGTTAAGAGATACACAGAGGAGGAAGAACGAGTTAGAGCAGGAAGCAAAATGAAGCTCAGTAGCGGAACATTAAGGGATCCGGTAGACCGATGTATACAAGGCTGGAGGCCACACAGATTTCACAAACTAACCATTTACCAAAGATACAACTTAGAAATAGCCAGCTGCTTAACAGTCCTGGACAGACACCATTTTACAACACGGTATATGGGGCAGAGAGAGGCACACAAACACTATCCTCCTCAGGTGGCTGATTTGAATCATGTGTTTAAAATAAGCCGTAGCGGGCATAGAGTTATTAGATTTATTGTCTGTTTCCAATCAGCAAGCATATGATAAGTAGGGTGTGTGTGTGTGTGTGTGTGTGTGTGTCTGTGTGTGTGTGTGTGTGTAATTATCTAGTGGGGTTGAAAATAGCAGCAGCAGAACTTCAGACAAACACCTTTCCCTCAACACATATCTGACCGTGCTTTCAGAAAGTACTGAAACACCTGGACTTTTCCCACATTTTATTACATTAAAGGCTTATCCTAAAACGGATTAAATAAAATAAAAAAATCGTCAGAAATCTACACACAATACTCCATAATGACAAAGTGAAAAACAGGTTTAGACATTTTAGCAAATGTATTAAATATAAAATCAGAAATATCGTATTTACATAAGTATTCAGACCCGTTGCTATGAGACTCAAGCTCAGGTGCATCTTGTTTACATTGTTCATCCTTGAGATGTTTCTACAACTTGATTGGAGTCCACCTGTGTTAAATTAACATGATTGGACATGATTTGGAAAGGCACACACCTGTCTATATAAAAGGTCCCACCGTTGACAGTGCATGTCAGAGCAAAAACCAAGCCATGAGGTCAAAGGAATTGTCCGTAGAGCTCTGAGACAGGATTGTGTCGAGGCACAGATATGGGGAAGGGTACCAAAACATTTCTGCAGCATTGAAGGTCCCCAAGAACACAGTGGCCTCCATCATTCTTAAATATAAGAAGTTTGGAACCACCAAGACTCTTCCTAGTGCTGGCCGCCCAGGAAAACTGAGCAATAGTGGGAGAAGGGCCTTGGTCAGGGAGGTGACCAAGACCCAATGGTCACTCTGAAAGAGCTCCAGAGTTCCTTTGTGGAGATGTGGGAGAACATTACAGAAGGACAACCATCTCTGCAGCACTCCACCAATCAGGCCTTTATGGTAGAGTGGACAGACCGCAACCACACCTCAGTAAAAAGGCACATGACTGCCTTTTAAACAAGATTCTCTGGTCTGATGAAACCAAGATTGAACTCTTTGGCCTGAATGCCAAGCATTACATCTGGAGGAAACCTGGCACCATCCCGACGGTGAAGCATGGTGGTGGCAGCATCATGCTGTGGGGATGTTTTTCTGCGGCACGTACTGGGAGACTAGTCAGGATCGAGGGAAAGATGAACAGAGCAAAATACAGAGATCCTCGACGGCAGAGTTCCTCTGTTCAGTGTCTGTTATTTTGCCCATCTTAATATTTTATTTTTATTGGCCAGTCTGATATGGCTTTTTCTTTGTAAACTCTGCCTAGAAGGCCAGCATCCCGGAGTCGCCTCTTCACTGTTGACGTTGAGACTGGTGTTTTGCGAGTACTATTTAATGAAGCTGCCAGTTGAGGACTTGTGAGGCGTCTGTTTCTCAAACTACACACTAATGTACTTGTCCTCTTGCTCAGTTGTGCACCGGGGCCTCCCACTCCTCTTTCTATTCTGGTTAGAGCCAGTTTGCGCTGTTCTGTGAAGGGAGTACAAGAATAGACTGACGAGTTTCAGAAGAACGGTCTTTGTCTCTGGCCATTTTGAGCCTGTAATTGAACCCACAAATGCTGATGATCCAGATACTCAACTAGTCTAAAGAAGGCCAGTTTTATTGCTTCTTTAAATCAGGACAACAGTTTTCAGCTGTGCTAACATAATTGCAAAAGAGTTTTCTAACGATCAATTAGCCTTTTAAACTTGGATTAGCTAACACAACGTGCCATTGGAACACAAGAGTGATGGTTGCTGATAAATGGGCCTCTGTACGCCTATGTAGATATTCCATAAAATAATTCTGTCGTTTCTAGCTACAATAGTCATGTACAACATTAACAATGTCTATACTGTATTTCTGATCAATTTGATGTTATGTTAAATGCTTCAAATACAAAAGACTTTTCTAAGTGACCCCAAACTTTTGAACAGTAGTGTATATTTTGAATAAAACATTTACAAAAATGTCTATAAACCAGTTTTTGCTTTGTCATTATGGGGTATTGTGTGTAGATTGTTGAGGGGGGGGAGAAAAAAATGACTTAATCTATTTTAGAATAAGGCTGTAACGTAACAAAAATGTGGAAAAAGTCAAGGGGTCTGAATAGTTTCCGAATGCACTGCATATATCAACTCAGCACTGGTACAGCTGCCTGAGGGAGAACCATGCCAAGGAACTGACACACACACACACACACACACACACACACACACACACACACACACACACACACACACACACACACACACACACCCCTACCTCATTAAAGAGTGCATAACTGGACCTCACTCACACACACACAGGCAGATGAAGGTACTCACACACACACACACAGCGCCCAAAAAACATCACAAACACTGATAGTAGGGCTGTGCCAGTCCTGGAGTTTTGGGTTAAGGTTATTTGTCAGGCGAAATGTCGACAGTCACCATTATAACTGTTCAAATAGTACAAATTAACACGCACCATTTTCTCCTCTCATCCGCTGCGCAGCAGCAATACAGGACATTCACTTTTTTTAGCCACTTGTCCTTTGGACAAATAGGACAGATGTGTCCAAAAGCTCAAGTCATTTGTACCAACAACAAAAAAAGGTCTTAAACAATTTTTACAATTTGGAACCATATTACAAAATGCATCTCTATATTATTTACCATAGAGAATCAGGGGGAAAAAATCTAATGAAAGCTACACTGCCTATTGGTATCTTTGTATATTCAAGCCTGTCTCAAAATACAACACTGCCCCTTTAAGGCTCTCCTGGAGGATGATTGGTCACCCTTGGTAGCCTATAAAATATTGCAACATCACAATTACAACCAAATACTTTGTATTTATGAAATAATTCCCTCCAGGGCATCCCGATGATAAAATAAATGTCTATGGTTGAAAACAAACGGACAACAGATCCAAAAAGTCATACAACTACACGTAAAAATAAAAATAAAAAAGTGTAAAAATCAATGAGGCAACAAACAGATCAGACCGTTTAGAAACATCAAAAATATGATTAGGATTATCGTTAACTAGCACCGCATAGTTCCAGCATCACCACAGACACAGGCGGTGTTCCAGCATCACCACAGACACAGGCGGTGTTCCAGCATCACCCCAGGCGGCGATCCAGCATCACCACATACAGACGGTGTTCCAGCATCACCACAGACACAGTCAGTGTTCCAACATCACCACAGACACAGTCGGTGTTCCAGCATCACCACAGACACAGTCAGTGTTCCAGCATCACCACAGACACAGGCGGTGTTCCAGCATCACCACAGACACAGTCGGTGTTCCAGCATCACCACAGACAGTCGGTGTTCCAGCATCACCACAGACACAGTCGGTGTTCCAGCATCACCACATACGGTGTTCCAGCATCACCACAGACACAGTCGGTGTTCCAGCATCACCACAGACACAGCCGGTGTTCCAGCATCACCACAGACACATACGGTGTTCCAGCATCACCACAGACACAGTCGGTGTTCCAGCATCACCACAGACACAGTCGGTGTTCCAGCATCACCACAGACACAGTCGGTGTTCCAGCATCACCACAGACACAGTCGGTGTTCCAGCATCACCACAGACACAGTCGGTGTTCCAGCATCACCACAGACACAGTCGATGTTCCAGCATCACCACAGACACAGTCGGTGTTCCAGCATCACCACAGACACAGTCGGTGTTCCAGCATCACCACAGACACAGCCGGTGTTCCAGCATCACCACAGACACAGCCGGTGTTCCAGCATCACCACAGACACAGTCGGTGTTCCAGCATCACCACAGACACAGTCGGTGTTCCAGCATCACCACAGACACAGTCGGTGTTCCAGCATCACCACAGACACAGTCGGTGTTCCAGCATCACCACAGACACAGTCGGTGTTCCAGCATCACCACAGACACAGTCGGTGTTCCAGCATCACCACGGACACAGTCGGTGTTCCAGCATCACCACGGACACAGTCGGTGTTCCAGCATCACCACGGACACAGTCGGTGTTCCAGCATCACCACAGACAGTCGGTGTTCCAGCGTCACCACAGACACATACGGTGTTCCAGCATCACCACAGACGGTGTTCCAGCGTCACCACAGACACAGACTGTGTTCCAGCATCACCACAGACACACGGTGTTCCAGCATCACCACAGAGAGACAGTGATCCAGCATCACCAGACACCGACAGTGTTCCAGCATCACCACAGACACAGACGGTGTTCCAGCATCACCACAGACGGTGTTCCAGCATCACCACAGACGGTGTTCCAGCATCACCACAGACGGTGTTCCAGCATCACCACAGACCGTGTTCCAGCATCACCACAGACCGTGTTCCAGCATCACCACAGACCGTGTTCCAGCATCACCTCAGACAGTGTTCCAGCATCACCACAGACAGTGTTCCAGCATCACCACAGACAGTGTTCCAGCATCACCACAGACAGTGTTCCAGCATCACCACAGACGGTGTTCCAGCATCACCACAGACGGTGTTCCAGCATCACCACAGACGGTGATCCAGCATCGCCACAGACGGTGATCCAGCATCGCCACAGACAGTGTTCCAGCATTTACATTTACATTTTAGTCATTTAGCAGACGCTCTTATCCAGAGCGACTTACAGTAGAGTGCATACATTTTATTACATTTTTTACATTTTTTTACATTTCATTACATTTTACATACTGAGACAAGGATATCACTACCGGCCAAACCCTCCCTAACCCGGACGACGCTATGCCAATTGTGCGTCGCCCCACGGACCTCCCGGTTGCGGCCGGCTGCGACAGAGCCTGGGCGCGAACCCAGCCCAGCCTGGGCGCGAACCCAGAGACTCTGGTGGCGCAGCTAGCACTGCGATGCAGTGCCCTAGACCACTGCGCCACCCGGGAGCATCACCACAGACATTGTTCCAGCATCACCACAGACGGCGATCCAGCATCACCACAGACAGTGATCCAGCATCACCACAGACGGCGAGCCAGCATCACCACAGACAGTGTTACAGAATCAGAGGGAGCGCACGTTGGAGGGGGGAGATGGAGACGTTTTGACGGTTTAAGGTAGAAAAACAATTGTTTATAATAATCCTTAATTTACACTACTGCTATTGTGTATATATTTACATAAAATATAATAGAATTAATTTGAACAATTATGGCTTATTTTATTCACGTTTTTCACCCATAATCGTCGATTACACGGTTATACAATTACCGTGCCAGCCCTGACTGACAGGAAGAGCAGTCTTACGTTTGTAGCACATTTTCCTCCTCTTGAAGTTGAGGACTGTGAAGTTGTTGGAGTGGATGGTGAGGTTGAGCTGTACTGTCAGGACCGCCTCTCCGTCTACCTTCCCTGAGCAGAACAGGTCCACTCTGAAAACTACACACACAGATTGACAGAGAGAGAGAGAGAGAGACACACAGAGAGGCAGACAGAGACAGAGAGCGACAGGCAAAGAGAGATTAGACTGGGTTCCCCTGTGTTCCTACTAGTTCGGGGGGAGGGAGGGGGGGGTCTAGTTACCCTACTGCAGGCTTTATCAGTCACCCTACTGCAGGCTTTATCAGTTACCCTACTGCAGGCTTTATCAGTCACCCTACTGCAGGCTTTATCAGTTACCCTACTGCAGGCTTTATCAGTCACCCTACTGCAGGCTTTATCAGTTACCCTACTGCAGGCTTTATCAGTCACCCTACTGCAGGCTTTATCAGTGACCCTACTGCAGGCTTTATCAGTGACCCTACTGCAGGCTTTATCAGTCACCCTACTGCAGGCTTTATCAGTCACCCTACTGCAGGCTTTATCAGTCACCCTACTGCAGGCTTTATCAGTGACCCTACTGCAGGCTTTATCAGTCACCCCACTGCAGGCTTTATCAGTCACCCTACCGCAGGCTTTATCAGTTACCCCACTGCAGGCTTTATCAGTCACCCTACTGCAGGCTTTATCAGTTACCCCACCGCAGGCTTTATCAGTCACCCTACCGCAGGCTTTATCAGTTACCCTACTGCAGGCTTTATCAGTCACCCTACTGCAGGCTTTATCAGTTACCCTACTGCAGGCTTTATCAGTTACCCCACTGCAGGCTTTATCAGTTACCCTACTGCAGGCTTTATCAGTTACCCCACTGCAGGCTTTATCAGTTACCCCACTGCAGGCTTTATCAGTTACCCCACTGCAGGCTTTATCAGTCACCCTACTGCAGGCTTTATCAGTCACCCTACTGCAGGCTTTATCAGTCACCCTACTGCAGGCTTTATCAGTTACCCCACTGCAGGCTTTATCAGTTACCCTACTGCAGGCTTTATCAGTCACCCTACTGCAGGATTTATCAGTTACCCCACTGCAGGCTTTATCAGTGACCCTACTGCAGGCTTTATCAGTGACCCTACTGCAGGCTTTATCAGTGACCCTACTGCAGGCTTTATCAGTTACCCTACTGCAGGCTTTATCAGTCACCCTACTGCAGGCTTTATCAGTTACCCTACTGCAGGCTTTATCAGTCACCCTACTGCAGGCTTTATCAGTCACCCTACTGCAGGCTTTATCAGTTACCCTACTGCAGGCTTTATCAGTTACCCTACTGCAGGCTTTATCAGTTACCCTACTGCAGGCTTTATCAGTCACCCTACTGCAGGCTTTATCAGTTACCCTACTGCAGGCTTTATCAGTCACCCTACTGCAGGCTTTATCAGTTACCCTACTGCAGGCTTTATCAGTCACCCTACTGCAGGCTTTATCAGTTACCCTACTGCAGGCTTTATCAGTCACCCTACTGCAGGCTTTATCAGTTACCCTACTGCAGGCTTTATCAGTGACCCTACTGCAGGCTTTATCAGTCACCCTACTGCAGGCTTTATCAGTGACCCTACTGCAGGCTTTATCAGTGACCCCACTGCAGGCTTTATCAGTCACCCTACTGCAGGCTTTATCAGTCACCCTACTGCAGGCTTTATCAGTTACCCCACTGCAGGCTTTATCAGTTACCCCACTGCAGGCTTTATCAGTTACCCTACTGCAGGCTTTATCAGTGACCCTACTGCAGGCTTTATCAGTCACCCTACTGCAGGCTTTATCAGTGACCCTACTGCAGGCTTTATCAGTGACCCTACTGCAGGCTTTATCAGTCACCCCACTGCAGGCTTTATCAGTTACCCCACTGCAGGCTTTATCAGTCACCCTACCGCAGGCTTTATCAGTTACCCCACCGCAGGCTTTATCAGTCACCCTACCGCAGGCTTTATCAGTTACCCTACTGCAGGCTTTATCAGTCACCCTACTGCAGGCTTTATCAGTTACCCTACTGCAGGCTTTATCAGTTACCCCACTGCAGGCTTTATCAGTTACCCCACTGCAGGCTTTATCAGTTACCCCACTGCAGGCTTTATCAGTTACCCCACTGCAGGCTTTATCAGTTACCCCACTGCAGGCTTTATCAGTTACCCCACTGCAGGCTTTATCAGTCACCCTACTGCAGGCTTTATCAGTCACCCTACTGCAGGCTTTATCAGTCACCCTACTGCAGGCTTTATCAGTCACCCCACTGCAGGCTTTATCAGTTACCCCACTGCAGGCTTTATCAGTTACCCTACTGCAGGCTTTATCAGTCACCCTACTGCAGGCTTTATCAGTTACCCCACTGCAGGCTTTATCAGTGACCCTACTGCAGGCTTTATCAGTGACCCTACTGCAGGCTTTATCAGTTACCCTACTGCAGGCTTTATCAGTTACCCTACTGCAGGCTTTATCAGTCACCCTACTGCAGGCTTTATCAGTTACCCCACTGCAGGCTTTATCAGTGACCCTACTGCAGGCTTTATCAGTGACCCTACTGCAGGCTTTATCAGTTACCCCACTGCAGGCTTTATCAGTTACCCCACTGCAGGCTTTATCAGTGACCCTACTGCAGGCTTTATCAGTCACCCTACTGCAGGCTTTATCAGTTACCCCACTGCAGGCTTTATCAGTTACCCCACTGCAGGCTTTATCAGTCACCCTACTGCAGGCTTTATCAGTTACCCCACTGCAGGCTTTATCAGTTACCCCACTGCAGGCTTTATCAGTTACCCCACTGCAGGCTTTATCAGTTACCCCACTGCAGGCTTTATCAGTTACCCCACTGCAGGCTTTATCAGTGACCCCACTGCAGGCTTTATCAGTGACCCCACTGCAGGCTTTATCAGTGACCCCACTGCAGGCTTTATCAGTGACCCTACTGCAGGCTTTATCAGTGACCCTACTGCAGGCTTTATCAGTTACCCTACTGCAGGCATTATCAGTTACCCTACTGCAGGCTTTATCAGTCACCCTACTGCAGGCTTTATCAGTCACCCCACTGCAGGCTTTATCAGTACCCTACTGCAGGCTTTATCAGTACCCTACTGCAGGCTTTATCAGTAACCCTACTGCAGGCTTTATCAGTTACCCTACTGCAGGCTTTATCAGTCACCCTACTGCAGGGCTTTATCAGTTACCCTACTGCAGGCTTTATCAGTTACCCTACTGCAGGCTTTATCAGTTACCCCTACTGGCAGGCTTTATCAGTTACCCCACTGCAGGCTGTATCAGTCACCCCACTGCAGGCTTGGCTTTATCAGTTACCCACTGCAGGCTTTATCAGTCACCCTACTCGAAGGCTTTATCATGTACCCCACTGCAGGCTTTATATACTCAGCATCAGTCCCTACCCTACTGCAGGCTTTATCAGTTACCCCACGCAGGCTTTATCAGTTACCCTACGCAGGCTTTATCAGTTCCACCCCACTGCAGGCTTTATCAGTCACCCTACCGCAGGCTTTATCAGTTTAACCCCACTGCAGGCTTTATCAGTCACCCTACTGCAGGCTTTATCAGTTACCCCACCGCAGGCTTTATCAGTCCCCACTCAGCTGCAGGGCTTTATCAGTTACCCTACTGCAGGCTTTATCAGTGCACCCTACTGCAGGCTTTATCAGTTACCCTACTGCAGGCTTTATACGTTACCCCCTGCAGGCTTTATCAGTTACCCTACTGCAGGCTTTATCAGTTACCCTACTGCAGGCTTTATCAGTCACCCTACTGCAGGCTTATCAGTCACCCTACTGCAGGCTTTTATCAGTCACCCTACTGCAGGCTTTATCAGTTCACCCTACTGCAGGCTTTATCAGTTCCCACTGCAGCTTTTCAGTTACCCTACTCAGGCTTTATCAGTTACCCACTGCAGGCTTTATCAAGTTACCCCACTGCAGGTTTATCAGTC